>NC_061122.1:83882665-84182665 GCF_002878395.1 Capsicum annuum
CCAGACCCCACTAAGTGGGAATACACTGGGTTTGTTGTTGTTGTTGTACTCAGAATATATAAGTCTAAATAAAACAAAAGAAAACCCACAAAGATTAGCCTACTTAATTACATCAATCTAGTATTGAATCAAAATTAATAATCCATTTAAAATCTAGAAGAATGAAACACATGCTACCTAATTATGATAAAATTAGATTTAGATATCCGCACTCCCCTACAATTGGTACTATGCATAATGTGATATTGGTGAAAATGACTATACCACACAAACAACTTTTTAGCTTCGATTTTATTTTGTTCTTTGAAATTCCATAGCCGCCTTTTTTATGTTATTCTCATAAATTAGTATTACGATTTTCTTTAACATAAATAACAATTAATATGTCTCACTTACAAATAATATGGATTTCTATAGTGGTTGAATTGTACATAAAAGTTACAATATTACAAAAAACATGACTCATAAATAAAAAAGAATTTAACCTCTTATCCAAATTCGTGACCTTGATATGCTTTTTTTAAAAAATAAAAATGGGATTGGAGCCCTTTCTATGTCACGATAATCAAAATTATGTCACGGTTACGCAAAGAAAGTAAAAGAAAAAAAGAGCAATAAACCTTTGATTTTTGACAACTTCATTCGGCGGCAACATACTTATCCAATTTTTTGATCAGAAACTTTCAACTAAAAGAGAAACACAAGAAATTATCAAAAGAGAGAATCAATGTCAATTGTTGATTATTATTCTTCATATATAATCTTTAAAGGTATGATTTAAAAGAAATAAATAAAGGCAAAAGGGATGATGATAATGATAGTAAGAAAACACGTGAATCAAAACAAAAATAAAAAGCAAAAGTACAATATAAGAATTTGTTTCGTATAAATTTTGATCCAAAATATTACTTAAATAGAATTATAAAGAATAGTTTTTATATAAGGCAAATTCTATTTTTAGAAGCACTAAATATTACCTAGATTAAATAATCAAAATCAACAAATATATGTTATTAAATCCTAAAACTCATGCGTAGGAACAATAAATTAAATTTATTCTATTTATCAAGTTTTCCTTTTATAAATCGTATAATTAAATATAAATTTGTCCGCCTTCTTTTTTTTTACGTGCACAACGATTTCTTTTCTTTTTAACTTTGACTTGTCCTACAATTTTATTCATAATATTCTACTTATTCTTCTTTATAGTTTTAAATTATGAAGTACTAGAAGTTTTTAGTTTATCAGGATTCTTTTTATATGTTTTAGGAGTTATTAAATTCTTTTCATATATTTTAGGAGTCTTTAATCTAATTAAATAATAAATTGAGGAAAATAGTAAAAAAAATATTTTTATCTATTGCAGAGGCTTCTAATGAAGGGAAAAAAATTAAAACGTCATTTTTAAGACCCTTCACACTTTTAATATAGTATAGATATAATATTCAAAGTTTTTTATACATAAAATATTAATTATAATCTACTTTTTAAATACTTTTTCAACTAGTTTTAGTAATTTTCAATAATTTGAAAGTAGATGCAGATATATATTTAGATTTGGGCCTTTAAATTGTAATATTTGTCCATTAATTACTAATTAAATGATCCAAAACCCAGTATAAACTTAAAACCTAAACTTTTCACTCTTCATCTCACTTTTTAGTTTCAAGAGAGTTTTCCGCTCCTCATTTTTTCATAATTATGTTTTTTCGTTAGCACATGAGTAAAAAAATATTTGATATAATCACAATATAATTGTAAAAATTAAATATTACTTCCTCCGTTCCACAATAAGTTAATTGTTGGATTTTGCCACACATGTTAAGAAAAAAAAGCAAAGACATAAATTTTTCATGTTTTTCCATTTTACCCTCTTCAAAAAGCAAAGACACATGATACATCACTCTCAATGCACATTTAATGGAGGGTAAATTTGGAAAAATTTTCCAATATTTACCTTGAATTGTGAACCGTTCACTTATTTTGAAACACTAAAATTGCTCCAACAATTCACTTATTGTGAAACGGAGGGAGTATTTATAAAAACCAAAAAAAACCAAAAAATCGAAAAACCCAAAAAAAACGACTAAAACCTAAACCGAAAAAACCAATTTTATGTTGGTTTGATTTGGTTTATAGTTTTAATAAACCGACATGATTGGTTTTTTTTTTTTTAATAAAAATCAAACCAACCCAACCTATATACACCCCTACCTGGGAACACCTTGTTCTTTTTCTGCTGCGTTATTAACATAAAAGGCAGTACAAGATCAAGGAGATTTGGAAGGTTTTATTAAACCCTTCTGTAACAAATTATCAATTTTCTTTTTGCAGAATTCTATTAATTCAGTATTCATCTGACAAGGTCATGATTTGATCGGGATATCATCCTCGGAGAAATTATCTTCATAAGGAAGAGTGACAATATGCCTTTTTCTATTTCAGAAAGCACTTGGGCGATCAGCACAAATATCCACAACCATTTGTTCGAAAATTAATTTAATTTTTTTCTTTTCCTTAGCAGATTGTAATGTATCAACAATGTTCATGCTAAGTTGTTTAAGTTGCAGAGAATTAACATGCTTCTGTTTCATATCAATTAAAGCATTAATATCTCTAGATATATGATCTGTAACAAAGGAATAAGATATCTCTTTATTCTTGTAATTAGCAGAAAATTCTTTTTGCATCAAGGTGAGTAAAAGGATAAATAACATTAATAAAAGGAGTTCCAAGTATTATTGGAGGGTATAACTGATTTTTTACTAAAAAGAAGAAATAAAGAATGCAAACTTTATTTCGACAAATGTGAGCATTCGGTAATTTATACTCTATATCAAGAGCATGCCCAGATGCAGATTTGACCACATGAGTAGTTTTTGAAAATATTTCGTAGGGATTAACCCTTCTTGAATGCAGCTAACATCCGCTCCACTATCAATCATAGCAATATCAGTTATAGAAAACACATTATTAATGAAAATAGTACATTTAATATACCATTTGTAAGCAGTAATAATTTGCATCATTCCTAAAAAATAATCATTTTTTAAATCAAGAGATTTTTTAAGAATATCTTCTCCATTTTCCTCGGGACTAATGTTTTTCCCTTTGAAAGTAGTAGGAGAATTTTTCTCTATTTGAAAAATTCAGTGATAACAAATCATTTGATTTTGTTTAAGAGATTTAATCTCCTTTTTGAAGTTTTCAACTTCAATTTTTAAATCATCAAAAAAAGTATCCCGACTAGGAGCAGAGTTTCTAGCAAGACGTTTATTAACTTCTGCCAGAGAATAAGGCACAAAATATTTAAATTTTTTCTCACAACTAGGAGGATTGCTATCAGCAATATTAAAAGTCGTTCATTTTGAACTCGTGGATAAATTTATAATTTTTTCACGAAGTTTCTCATCGAAAATCTCTTTCAAAAGTTCTAACAAATTATCAGATGTAATAGTTCTCATATTAAGATCTTCAAATTAAGATTATAATTTATCAAATTCATCATTACAAGTGCAGGTATCACCTTTAAAATTAGAACAAGCAACATCAATATTTTTATCACTATCAGATAAATCAAGTAAATCAATTTCAGCTTTAGATTCAGACTCATAATTATAATCTGATTCTGATCTAGAGGTGTATAACAATCCATAAACTTTATCATGCAAATCATCTTCAGGTCCTAAAGATTTTAGCTTTTGAAGCTTATAATTTGGAGCAATATGATCAAATTTACCACATTTGTAGCATTTAATATTAGCAAGATCACGTTTGGACCTATTTTTCACAAATCTAGTAGACTTACGGGGAGATTTCCTAGTTTCACGCTCTTTTTTAGATCTATATCTAGATCTCTTTTTCCTATAAAGTTGGTTTTCTTGGTTAGAATATCTATGGTATTTGGGTTTCTTTCTCCTAGAAGAAGAAACTGGTTCAGGTACTCCAAACTGAGTGCAAAAATCTCCTAATTGAGATCTTTCCTTAAGCTTATCCATCTTAACCTGTCTAGATAGTTTTAACTCATTACACCAGTTTAATCCTTCTTGTGTACAAACACTTATTAATTTTTTATAGGTATAATTTTCCCAAGGGATTTCACCGAAAGGTCCTCCAAGGGTTTTTCTTACTCTTTTCATAAATAAGGGAGGAAGTTCATCTATAAACTTAGTCTTCCAGTGAGCAAGCTTATTTTCGAATAATTCCATAACCCTACTCATAAAGGTGTCTTTATACCACCTAAATTCACCTAGTGTCTTATGTCGAAGATCATTTAGGAGAATACAGACAATCTCATGTTGACTGGTAAATCTACCATTAAAATGTTCTAAAATCGTAAAAACAAGGGTATAAACAACATCTTCCCTGTTTTCAACTTGGGTCATACCTAAATTATCAACTCTAGTGCTAGTAGCTTTAGTGTTAACAATAACAGTTTTCTGCTCTAGAGTTAAAAAATTGTCCCACCAGCCACGAAGTTGGCCAGTAAAACCTACAATTATCATTCTGCAGATAATTCTACCAGTATTCTTATCACTAACATTTTTGTAAATAGTTGCATACATCATCATACGCTGCACAAGAATAGTCAATTGTTTATCAGTCAAACCATCAAGATTCCATTCATAAATGTCGGAACCGCTATAAGGCGTATTACTCTAATTCCAATCTCATTCCTTTATTAAAATATCTTGAGGAGTAAGCCACAGATAGTAATATATTTCCATACGTGGTGAATCAGCATATTTGGGATTTTTACCCAATTATTTTCTAACCATACCTTCGAACTTATTAAGCTCTGACCACGTCTGAGTTATCAAATCAGGAGTAGTTTTGATTTGATCAGTAAATTCATTCGACAAATCAATAGGTTTAACATTCAAACCAGAAATCTTTTTATTAATAAGCTCTTCTAAATCTTTTAAAGCTGAACTAAATTGAAATCCCTGAATATCTTGAGGTCGTTGAATACTAGCAGAAATAGTTTGAATCTCTAGCTTTCTTCCCGAAGAGGAGACAACGTCAGTAGATTTTGGAATAGTAGTCATTTTTTAATTAAATCAGTTAACTCATCGAGTTTTTTATCAAGAGAGCTGATATATTTCCCTAAAACTTTAACATACAAACTCAAATAATTATTTTAAGAAATTAGATTATTGTTTTCGGCAATGCTTACCTTGGCAACTTCATTATCAATGAATTTTTGAAATGCAAAAAAAGTAATACTAATATTATTCGGCAAAAAAAAAGGTGCTTGGGGTGGGTAAATTGCTTTAATAATTGTACAATTAACATCCCTATAAGGTATTTCTAAAACCTTTATGTATAAAGGTAAATAAATGGTTATAAACCAAGGAACAAAATACATAATTTGATTATGCAGTGCACAAGTTTCATAAAATTCTTGAGATATGTTGTTTAATTTTTCTGCGCTATAAGTCACGAAAAATCAAGTTTTAAAATGGTTTCATTTTTTTATCAAAAATTCTTTCTGAATATGTTGTCTTGCCAGGGATCCTGGACTAAAATCAATTTGGTGAGAGATCATTAAATATCATTTGGATCGAAGTTTATTTCAGAAGCAGTAGGGATATCTCTATTGGAGATATTATCATTATCTTGAACAACATTCGTTTGAGGATTAATTTTTATCTTTTCAACGAATTGTGAAGAAGCAGTATTGATAATATGTAAAGAAACAACACGATTACGAGATGGACCATATAATGGTTCTATTGGAGAAATATAATGTAGAGCAGGTAATAACCTAGACTGAGATTGAGAAAATGAATGTCTGTTATAAACAGTAGACTGATCATCAAATTGAATGCAAAGCCTACCTCCGAATTTTGAGTAATATGCGAAAGTTCGCTGTTTGTCAAATCATTAGCAATCTGACTTTCGGATAAAACCGAATTTAAAGTCCAAGAAGCAGAAAAATTAATCTCACCTCACCTGATAGGTATTCTCGGCTGACCTTAGACTTTGAAAAATTAGTTTCTATCAAAATGGTCTGATCAGATGTATCATCTAATTTTACATCTAGGATTTAATGTAGACAATAACTTATAATAAATTTTGTGTGACAGACATATAAGTTTAAAACCAGGTGCATAGTTATAACTATGCATTTTAACATTTAATGTTAAAGCATCAAGTATATTAACATCAGACAGTGATAATTGTAAATTGGATTGAGTATTAAAATTAACTAGACCATATGCCATAGTAGATTCAATCGAACCCATCAAAGATTGTCGAATTTAAGTTTCTAGCATCTCTAAGTGCTGCCAAAAACGTCTTTAGTAACTCTTAAAGGGTTAAAGGTTTAAAAGTTATTTGGACCATACTAATATGCAGAAAATTATAATGATTTTTATTTAAATCAATATCTCATTTATTTAATAAACGAATAGTCTGTTCTGACGAATTTAAAGCTAAAGACTGTTCAGCTGTCTTTACAATTTATTTTGAAGAAAGTTTATCAAACCAACCATAATCATAAATGATTTTTATAATAGTCCACTTGTTTAACAAGTCAAGATCTTGAGGTTATCTACCTCTTCAAGTCTAGGACTTTTTGTGCTCACTTCTCCCATTTTCATAAGTAGAAGAATTCATATCTATGCTGAATAGTTCAGAACTATTACATAGTTACCATGAATGTTCCTAGGCTTTGATACCAGATTGCAGGATCAGAGGCTGGCGGTAATCCGCGCGACCATCCAGACCTATGATACAAGAAAATCGAAATATACAAGAATTTCAAATAGCTTATGAACTGTATGGAAGAATAAAATTTTTACCCAAGCAAAAAAGTTGAACAACTGAAGAAGGTAGGAGGTCGACATTCCCGCTTCAGCTACTTCAACTGTAATTTTACTATATCACTCCTAATTAATTATTATAAATTATTTATGTATTAAAAAATTAATAATATTTAATAAAAATTTAAAATAGATATTTATGATATGTCTGCTTCAATTGCTTCAACCGTAATTTTCTATATCACCCCTAATTAATTATTGTATTTCTGATTAAATATTATAAATGATTTACGTATTACAAAATTAATAATATTTAATTAGAAAAAAATATAAAATAAAAATTTATGACTATTTCAGCTATTTCAACCGTAATTTTACGGTATCAACAAAGCAGGCACGAGGTCGACATGCCTGCTTTAGCTACTTCAACTGTCATTTTACTATATCATCCCTATTAATTATTATAAGTCATTTATGTATTAAAAAATTAATAATATTTAATAAAAAATTAAAATAGACATTTATGACATGTCTGTTTCAGCCGATTCAATTATAATTTTATTATATCACTCTTAATTAATTATTATATCCCTAATTAAATATTATAAGTCATTTACATATTAAAAAATTAATAATATTTAATTAGAAAAAAGTAAAATCGACATTATGACTGTTTCAACTGTTTCAATCGTAATTTTACTGTACTATCGTTAATTAATTATTATACAAGTATTTTTTATAGTAATTTTGCTATGTCGCTTCTAATTAGTTATTACAAGTCAGTTAAGACATGTGTGCTTCATTGCTTTCATCTTAATTTTATTATATCACTCCTAACTAATTATTATGATCATCTGAGCATTGAAAAATTGATAGAATTTCATAAAAAAGGTAAAAGAGACAAAGAAGATATGTCAACATAAAAAAATTTGATTGACTATCGAAATTATATTAGTGCATGTAAATTGGGATAGAACAGAACAAGACATAACATAACATATATTAGTTGAAAATGAAATTAAAAGTATTATAATTCACAATAATTAAGAACTTAATATAAAAGTATATCTGTAAAGGAAATTTGATTGTCTGTCGAAAATTTATCTGTGCCATATAAATTGAGATAGGAAGAATATTCATATATTATTGTAAAATAATGTAAAAGACATTGTAAATCACATAATTAACAATTTAAGAAATTTAGAAAATATAAAATATTTGGTTGACTCTCGAAACTATACCAACATTATTTAAATTGAAACAGGAAAAAATTATACTTAAATTATAATAATTAAAAATATAAATTATTTTAATAATTTAAATTGTGATAAAAAAATAAAATATATTGGGTTGGTGCCCGTACCACCCATCCATATCATAGTGTATATATATATAACAGAAATAATTTAGACACTCACTTGCACTTGCAACACTGCCAACAGCCCAAACAAAGTTTTTGAGAATGAGCATTGCAATGGAAGAGTTGGCGACGCCAGGACAAGAGTTGGGTAAAGCATCAGAGTTGAAAGCCGGAAAGGGTGCTTACGTTTCAACAGAGAACGGCACCACTTACGCCTCTCTCACCGGATTCCTTTCTCTTATACGTCCACCTTCCGATTCTGTTGACCAGGTTTTGTTACTCCCCCGAATCTTTACTGTTTTGCATTCTTTAATGTCCTCTAAGTTTTCTTTAGTCACACATGATTTGAAACTTGAAACTATTTTCTTTTGCCTATTGGATCTTTTTTATAACCCTGGTGTCTGGGTCGGTTTGCGTGCATTCTGACTAATTTCAGGGATACCTACCAACAACAACAACAGGTAATTCTGTTTATCAAGGCCAGTACGAATGAGAAGAAATCACCGAGCGTTTTTGTCTTTATTGGGGTTTGAACTTGAGATCTCGTAGTTCTCAACCCACTTCCTAGATCATTCGGCCACACCCTTGGGTGCCAATTGGAATTTTCTTGGAAAGGTCAAATTCTTTGAGCCCTTGTCGTTCAGGAGAGTGGACAGGAATTTTACTGAATAGGGTCTATTAGTACTGTTGGGACTACGTACAACAACAACAACAACATACCCCTGGTTATTTCATATCCATGTTTGGTGTATTAAGGGCAATTGTAACTTTAACCATGCACCATGTATTAAGAGCTCTTGTATGACTAATACTCCCTCCGGTTCAATTTGTTTGACCTACTTTACTTTTTGGTCTATTTCAAAGAGAATGACCCATTTCTTTTTTAGCAACCCTTTAGTTTCAACTATCCATACGGCATGTATAAGACTATAAGGTTCAAAAGTCTTCTTTACTTTCTTAAACTCCTTGTCAAGTCAAAATAAGCCTGTCAAATTGAAATGGAGGGAGTACATGTATTAGATATACATTGGCTGAAAATCATACGAAACAAAAGATTAAATAATACCATGACTAATATATGTATTAGATATCTAGTACATCCTCCCTTGCATAGCGGGAGCTTTAGTGCACCGGGCTGCCCTTTTTTTTTTTTAAGAGAATATCTAGTACATCCTACCAACGACCCAAATGAATTAGCTAAGAAAGACAATCTGGAATGATTTGACCCAAAAAGAAAAGAAGGCAGGCATTATACTCCAGTTTCACTAGATTGTTTTTACTTCATACAAGTCCTGATCAAAGAACTTCATTGTTTGCTCTCTAGTTGCATTGATGTGAGATGAATAATTGTAGCAGATTCTTAAGAGCTGTCATGCATGGGCATGATTATCACAGTCATAAGATTATTGTTTGGCAGATTAGTGTATCCTTTTGTTTCTGATAATTCTGAGGTTTTCATCACTTTCTGTTGCTTGAAATGACAATCTTTTCCTCCATTTTGTCAATCTTCTTCAGAGATCAACAGTCGAAGTTACCGGTCATAAAGCCCATGGAGCAGTTCCTCAGCCTGGTTCCATTGTTTTTGCTAGAGTGAGTTTTCTTGATTAAGACGATTTAATGATAGTTTCCATGAAAATTCTGTGTTGACGTTTTAGTGTTACCCGAACTTGATAGCTTTTTTATTGAGTATGATGACACACTCATCACTCTCTCTAGCAGCACTTGCCTGAGTGTAAACATTGTCTATAGGGAGACATTGTTTCTTGTCTCAAAGATTAAGTCTATCCAAAAACAGTTACTATATGATATTTTTCATCTTTTCCTTTTTTTAAAAAAATAATTTTTAACCTAGAAGTGTAGATGTGCGGTACTAGGCAAAAACTATGGCATTTTTCTTTCCTTTTCTTTGTCATTGGGTGAACTTATGTGCTTTAGCTACTCCTAATTTTTTCTATCTTCTTTTTCTAAACTGCCGAGGATTTTACTATCCAATAAAAGGAAAATTGACAAGGACTTTACTAGTTGTATCACTTCTTTTCAATTGCAGTTCATCTTGCGTACCTTCATTTTTGATTCTTCCGGTGAATGCCATTAATGTGGAAGATTATCGATGTGTTGTAAAACAGAAAACAGACTATACAATTGTAAAACAGAAAACTGAAAGAACTGCGAGTATTTTCGATTTTAGACTTACTGTAGACTGGAAAAGATCAGCTTCCCTTTTTGAAATATTGTCATATAACTGGTAACATATGCTCTTGTCTCAACCTGGCAGAACTATATTTTAAAAGAAATAAAAATCTAGGTACTTATCCATGCCCTTTCTCTGCTTCAACTCATTCTGGATTGTGATATAGAGGTGCAGATTCTTTAGGTTAGTTAGAAATATATCTGATAGACTTACTGCGAAAAACAGTAAATAAAGAAACAAATATTGATGTTTTACACTAGATGTACTGATATTACACCAATAATTCTGATAACAGTCACTAGGAAACTGTTAATACCTTAAAATACAACCTAACACATGAATGAAATTCACTAATACAGTACATACTACTAAGATTACACAAATTCCAGTAGACCTAGACATCCTAGACATTCGAGAGGCTAGAACTCTCCCAGAAGATTCCCTTTTCATTTCTGAATATCTCTGCCCACTGTCTTGTCCCTTTTTCTACAGAAAAACCACCCAATGTAACTGTCTCATGACCGTTACTAAGTTTTCCAATTGCTTATTTTGGCCTCCTAGAATAAGTTTTTATAACTTGAGGTACATCATTACCCTCCCCTATAAGTTTCACCTTGTCCTCAAGGTGAAAATCAGGAAATTGCAGATTAATGATTGCATATTCCTCCTAAGTGTTTTCAACTTCTGGCAGGGTCTTCCACTTGATTAACATTTCCCACTTACCATTGATTAGCCTCCTGTTCTGCCTCACTGCTTTCAGGTTCAACTTGAAGCTCTAAATCTTGGGTGAGAAACGGAGGTAGGTTTTGAACAAGAGTAGTTGGAAGCAAGCATTTTCTCAACTATGAAACATGAAACACTGAATGAATGCGCGTTCCAACTGGTAACTCCAACCGATAAGCTTACGGGGCCAATCCTTTCTAGAGTCTTGAAAGGGCCATAAAAACGGGGATTGTGTTTTTCATTGATCTTCTTAGCCAAAGAACGTAGTTTATAGGGCCAAAGTTTGAGATATACCATTTCACCAATCTCAAAAATCACTTCTCGACGATGTCGATCAGCTTGATTCTTCATTCTTTGTTGTGCTTGCAGTAGATGTTCTTTGAGTTTAGTCAAGATCATATTTCTAATGCGTACCTGCTCATTTACTTCTTCTACCGCTGAAGTCATGTCATCCATGTGAAAAATTGATGGTGGATCCTTTTCGTATAATGCCTTAAAGGGTGTCATACCTGCGGATCTGTTGAAGGATGTATTAAACCAATACTCTGCCCAAGATAACCAGTGGGACCATTGTTTAGGATTTTCTCCTGCCATAGAATAGAGATATATGTCTCCAAACTCCTATTCATGACTTCCGTTTGCCCATCGGTTTCCGGATGATATGAAGACCTATAGCATAGGGTAGTACCTGCTATTTTGAATAACTTTTTCCAAAATTGGCTTATGAACACACGATCACGATCAGACATAATAGATTTTGGAAATCCATGCAATTTAACCACTTCCTCAATGAAAACAGCAGCCACATCTTTAGCATTAAAAGGGTGTGAAAGTGGAATAAAATGTGCATACTTAGTAAGGCGATCCACCGCAACCAATATAGTATCAAACCTATGGGATTTAGGAAGGCCAGTAATGAAGTCCATAGTTACATCCTTCCAGACATGATGAGGTAGAGGCAAAGGTTGAAGTAACCCTGCAGGACTCAAAGTTTGAGACTTGTTCTTTTGACAAATATCACACCTGGAAATGAAGTCTTGCACATCCCTCTTCATACCTTCCCAATAGATAATAGATATTCTTAGACGACCTCTTATATGTGCAAAGATACCCTGAATAGCCTCCGACAGGAGAAGAATGAAACTCTTTCAATAGACTAGGTATACGAGATGATCCTTTTGGCAAAACCAAACGTCCTTTGAATAGTAGACATCCATTCTTCAAGCTGTATTTGTCATCTATTTGCTGTCTTAAGATTAACTTTTGCAAAATAAAAGTCATTTTGGTGTCTCGTTGTTCTTCTTGGTCCCATTCTTTCTTGTCTTCATATTTCCAAATTGAAAATGCATATAACTCTGCCGATTCCCCGCTTCTTGACAATGCATCAACCACTTTATTTTCAGCACCTGGTTTGTACTTGATCTCAAACTTATAACCCATGTGTTTGGAGACCCATTTCTGTTGATTCTCATCATTGACTCTCTGTTCCAGCAAAAATTTAAGGGCTTTTGATCTGTTCTGATGATGAAATGATGACCCATCAAGTAGTGATTCCATCTTTTGACAGCTAACACAATAGCCATTAGCTCCCGTTCATATACCGAACATTGTCTTGCTCTAGAAGAAAGCATTCGACTGAAATAAGCGATAGGTTTACCATTTTTCATTAAAACTGCACCGACACCAAATCTCAAAGCATTAGTTTCAATTACAAAAGGCTGAGAAAAATTCGGCATCGCTAAAATGGGCACTTGAGTTATAGCCAACCTCAACGCTTCAAATGATTGTTGGGCTAGTTCTCCCATGAAAAGGCATCCTTTTTTAAGTAAATCAGTCAAAGGGGCAGCGATCTTACCAGTCTTTGACAAATTTTCTATAATATCCTGTGAGTCCCAAAAATCCCCGTAAAGACTTGATATCTTTAAGAACTGGCCAAGATATCATACTCTCAATCTTGGAGGGATCAACTTGCACTCCTTCAAAGGAAATGATATGGCTCAGATATTCAAGTTTAAGCTGGCCAAACATGCATTTTTTTTTTGTTGATTACCAGTTGATTCTCTTTGAGAATGTCCAAAACAACCTTCAGATGCCCAAGATGTGAAGCATAATCCTTGCTGTAAATCAAAATATCATCAAAGAATACTAAAACAAATTTTCGCAAATAATTCCTGAAAATATCATTCATCAGTGATTGAAAAGTCAAGGGTGCATTGGTCAAGCCAAATGGCATGACCATAAACTCATAATGTCCCTCATGGGTGCGAAAGACTGTTTTTTCTTCATCTCCAGCTTGAATGCAAATTTGATGATAACCCGACTTAAGATCCAACTTTGTAAATATGGTTGCTCCCCCTAGCTCATCAAGTAACTCATCAATGCATGGTATTGGAAACTTATCGGGGATTGTGATATCATTAAGAGCCCGATAATCTACGCAAAATCGCCAACTTCCATCCTTCTTCTTCTTAGCCAGTAATACTGGACTAGAATAGGGACTAGAACTAGCCTTAATGATTCCTGCAGGCAACATCTCCTTGACCAAACGCTCGATCTCCGCTTTTTGAGAATGAGGATATCGATATGGGTGAATGTTTGGTGGTTGTGCTCCAGGTTGAAGAGTAATAGCATGATCCCAAGAACGACGTGGTGGTAGACCCAAGGTTTGTTCACCTACTTCTGGATAATTGGATTATAACTTTTCAATCTCAGATATTATATCCCCTCGAAGCAACACTGATCTTCCCTTATCTTTGAATTTCATGGTTAAAGTTTCCAGTTTACCCTCATTTTGCCTAATGTGACTAACCATTCCATCCCTAAAACCAAATCAGTTCCCTTTAATTCGAATAGAAAATACTGTTGGTTGATTTGGATTCCTTGCACATCCAGCCTTACCTCTTTGCATACTTTATTCCCGTTAACCGGTTTACCATTACCAATTACTACTTCAAATCTTTTGGTCTTTTTAATAGATAATTGAAGTTGATGAGCAAGGGTGGAAGATATAAAATTATGGGTAGCCCCACTATAGACCAAAACAATTACGTTGTGCCCTGAATCTTCCCTACGAATTTCATTGTTCTACCTCCTGTAAGTCCCATAGCTGAATTCATATTCAACACCATCATAGTACCTTTCGTTTCCTCTTCATCTAAATCTTCTCCGGTAAGCTCAAAGAATTTTTCTGTATCATCCTCATCTATCTTGGGTGTCTCTGAAATAATCAATAGGTTAAGCTGCCTGTTTTTACAATGATGATTGGGGCCAAATTTTTCATCACATCTGAAACATAACCCTAGTTGTCTTTTTCGAGCAAATTCTGAATCAATCAACCTTCTAAATTGTCCGTTAGATTTTGCTACCGAAGAGTTAAAACTAGTCGACTTTGTGGCTGGATGCAATTGTTCAGTGTTATGACTTGTTGTTCTGGCTTTTGACTCCGTGTTTCAAGTACGTTTGCAACTCGATGATAATTGGTTCTAAATCCAACCGGTTTGTTTCTTGAATTTCCTTTGGTTGGTTCAAATTTAAAACTATGAATTTGTTGCAACATAGAATTTCGATCCTCCACCTTTTGAGCCATCTCCATTATCTCCCTTAATGTTTGAGCCCGTAACAGCATCATATCTGCTCAAATTTCCTCTTTCAGTCCATTCAGAAACACTCCTGATAACATTTCATCAGACGCCTCAGTCATGCTGACACCTTTTCAAATTCTTCACGAAACGCAGCGACTGTTGTCATCTGCCTCAGCCCTATTAAAACAGCATATTGGTTGATCTTTTGAGAATCTTGAAATCGGTTCAACAACTCTCTTTTGAAGTCTTCCCAGGTTGATATTTGTTGTTGAGATTCCATCCAATAATACCAATTTAAGTTTTTTCTTTCAATCAAACACCTGCTGCCCGTAATTTTTCCACTTCAAAAATTTCATTCACAGCGAAATATCATTCCACTCTAAAAATCCATCCTAAAGGATCCTCTCCTTCGAAAACTGGTAATTGTAGTTTTCAAAACTTCTTCCTATCTTTTTCTTCAACCAAGTTGACATTGCTTCCCTTGTCTTGGTTTTCGATGGATTTGGTTTGAGAAGTGGATGCTTCTACCATCACAGTTCGCCTTTGGGCTTCAATTCTTGCAAGAGACTCTCATTTCTTGAAACCATCCTTTCTGATATCTTGACCCCCTCCCCCTGTCAAATTAGTCTCTACCTATTCGACGTGTCCCTCCATTTTACTCACCATACCCGAACGTCACTGCTCTGATACCAAATTGATAGACTTACTTTGAAAAACAGTAAATAAAGAAACAAATATTGATGTTTTACACTAGATGTACTGATATTACAACAATAATTCTGAAAACAGTCACTAGGAAACTGTTAATACCTTAAAATACAACCGAACACATGAATGAAATTCACTAATACAGTACATACTACTAAGATTACACAAATTCCAGTAGACCTAGACATTCGAGAGGCTAGAACTCTCCCAGAAGATTTCCTTTTCTTTTCTGAATATCTCTGCTCACTGTCCTGCCCCTTTTTCTACAGAAAAAAACACCCAATGTAATTGTCTCATGACAGTTACTAAGTTTTCCAATTGCTTATTTTGGCCTCCTAGAATAAGTTTTTATAACTTGAGGTACATCAATAACCTTCAAATTTAATTAGATTTATGTAAGCAGTTGACTTCATTTTTAATCATTAGTTGATAGTCATATCTTTGGTCAGAGACTACAGAATTTTTGAGATGAGTTCTCTTTTTAATTAGTCTACTTTCTCTGATAGGTTACTAAGGTGATGGCTAGAACGGCTACAGCAGACGTAGTATGTGTTGATTCCAAATCTGTGCGTGAGAAATTTACGGGCATTATTAGGTGAGTTAAATTGATTTTCTTTTGCAGTTGAAAATTACGACTACAGTTTCAAGGTGGCTCTTGATGGGGGATTTCATCAAGGGTTTTTCATTTCTCAAGTATTTTGGCCAAAATGGCTGAACTCTGCTGGGGCTTAATATAGAGCCTCACTTGACAGAATAGTTGCTCTTGTAATGAAGTGCGAGACAAAGAATATAAATTATGCACTGGTGTATAACAACTTTTTAATCGACGGCTATGGTGTATATTAGTTTAGGATAATGGCAAGATAGGAGTGGTGTTTCTATCATGTCAGGGTGCTGATGATAGTTGGGCTGAAACATACGTAGTATTAACAGGATAGTTTCTGCTTTGAGAGGCTGATTTCTGTCTAACTTGGTCTTCTGTGATAGGAGATAGATCAGGGCATGTTCTAGTATGTTCTAGTATAGATAGGGTGAATGATTGAGGTTCTATGTAGTATGTGGTATTTGTAGACTTGTTTGTACAAGTTCCATCCCTACATGCACTTATTAAAAGTATGAATCATATAGATACAGATGATTTTATCGTGGGTTAATTTTGCTTACTGTTTTTTTCATGCTAATTCTCAACGCAATATAATCTTACCAACCACTCTAAATGTCACAAAGTTGCAAAATATGATTGATTTTCTGAAAATGGTTAACACACTTCTTTTTAATCTGGGGTTTATGATTTACGGGAATGGAGAGATTGACGAGGATGTCACTCATCATATTGGGGTAGGGTGGATGAAATGGAAGCTCACTTTCGGAATCTTGTGTGATAGAAAGGTACCTCCTAAACTTTTTTTTTTTAATAACCGTGGTGTTCGGGTCAGCTTGCGCGCACCTCGACTAAATCTAAATCCACGGGATACCTGCCACCTCCTACCAGCAACAGGTACTCGGTAATTCTGTCTACCAAGGCTAGAACAATAGGAAGAAAACACCTAGTGTTTGTCTCTGCTGGGAATTGAACCTGAGACCTCATGATGCTTATCGCAACTTCATTGAACCACTAGGCCACACCCTTGGGAGCAAAAAGATACCTCCTAAACTTAAAGGCAAGTTCTACAAAATAATGGTTAGATCGGCTTTGTTGTATGGGATGGAGTGTTGGCCTGTCAAGAAGTCTCACATCCAAAAGATGAAGGTGACTGAGATGAGAATGCTATAGTGGATGTGTGGGTCTACTAGGAAAGATAAGATTAGAAATGAGGTTATTCAAGATAAGGTGAGATTGGCTTCGGTGGAAGCCAAGGTGAGATTGGCTTCGGTGGAAGTCAAGATGAGGGAAGCGAGGTTGAGATGGTTCAGACATGTGATGAGGAGGGGCACGGATGCCCCAATGCGGAGGTGTGAGAGGTTGGCTAGGGATGGATTTAGGCAAGGTAGAGGTAGACCGAAAAAGTATTGGAAGGAGGTGATTAGACATGATATGGAGCAACTTCAGCTTACCGAGAAGGTGTGGAGTAGTTGGATTAGGGTAGAAGGATAGTAGGAACGAGTGTGTTAGTAGGTAGGAGGACTTTCTTATCCATGTTAGTAGCTATAATACTAGTATTATCTCAGAATGTTGTATCGTTTGTTGTATTACTTGGTGAGTCTTGTTTATGGTATTATTGAGTGTGGTAATTTGTATTGTATCTTGTCCTTTTACTATTTCTTTTCTAGATTGTTTTATCTTGAGCCGAGGGTCTATCGGAAACTGCCTCTCTATCTCACCTCTCTGAGGTAGTGTTATAGACTGCGTATGCTTACCCTCCCAAAACCCCACATGATGGGAATATACTGGGTATGTTGTTGTTGTTGATTCCATATAATTATAATGACAGAATTGCACATTGTTGCGTTGATTACTTTGAAAATGAGCTTCACTGCTATTTTTATGGATTGCTGTATCTTTTAGTTAAAAGTTGGTTATTGTGTTGTAGGTCAAGAATCATCCCTAATGCAGTAGGAAACTGTATAAAATACATGGTTATACTGTTCAATATGTTTGTGTTTCTAACATTTGTATTGGATATTCTGTCTCTGAAATTTCCTTGTCAGGTCGTGCTGGATTAATTTTACAATTTGAGTTTAATATAGGGCCTTAACAATAATCTTGTGTTAAAGCAAAAGGGATGAAGACTTGTCAAAAGAAAAAAAGGAAGGGGATAAAGAAAAGTTTACCCTCTAATATCACGGCAGTTTTACTACATCTAAATATCTTAGTGCATACAATTCATATTGGGTTTCAATCTTCACTTTTACTACATCCATTTGTTGAATCACATCAGTTGGTAATTTCAATAGCACTATGTTAATATTGTACTTAATAGTCGCAGAACCGAGCCTTAAATTTTCAGCTGTATTCAGTCACCAGATTACTTATAGAATCCCATTTTTTAACGTGTTGACTTTGCTTTATATGCAAGTTGACTCTGCAGTGCTGCAAGATTTTGGCACAGAAAATCTAAAACTTTCTTCTGAATCAACAGGCATCAAGATGTCAGAGCAACTGAGATTGACAAAGTTGACATGCATTTGTCCTTCCGCCCAGGTGATATTGTTCGTGCATTGGTGGTAATCTCCTATTAATTTAAATGACTAAGAAAGGATTAAATTTTGATTGTATGCTAATTCTTAGATGCCGCCTAAGGCAAATGCAGCTAACAATATTTGTCCTGGCAACTGAAGTAAAAAAAATACAAAGAGTGTAAGATTCAAATTCCAAATTCAGAAGACAAAAAGAGCTATAGTGCAGGTTGCATTTTAGTCTATCTTTGACAAAGAGAATCATTACGAGCCATTGGCCGTTTGCACTTAGGGGTCGTTTGCTAGGAAAACTAGTTATGCTAGGATTAGTAATTTAGGATTAGTAATGTAGGGATTACTAATACAAGGATGCAGGGATTATTTTTTATCAAGTGTTTGGTTCATTGTGTTAAAAGCTAGAAATATAATGTATTGTGTTTGGTTTAAGATTCTACAAATATCTTCTTTACAATTATGCCCTTGATCTTTTTGTGGAGTTTCTATTTTATTTAACTTGACAACTTAAAAATTAAAATATGAATAGTTCAGATGCATGAAGTGCATAGACCCTTCGTCAAATGATCTACGGACCTCTACCACATCATGAAATGCATCCTGCCAAGTCATTATCAATCAAACAATTGTTGGAACCTCACATACCCTTTTTTTAAATCTGCCACAGTCCATCCTTGAGGTCGTTTGTGTGGTTTATTTTCCAGAATACTCCAATACATATGATCAAATCTCTTGGGGACTCACAGACACGGAGATTTTGGCTTACAAACATGTTACGAAGCCCTTATGGAGAACCATCCATCACAATTGGATTTCCAGTGGATATGGAGACTTCACATACCACCAAAAATCAAGCATTTTTTATGGTTTATCCTTTTTACTGCAATTTATTATAACCACATCTCTTGTTTTCATTCACCAAATTGTTCTCTGTGTGATGCTGTGCAGGTAGAAATTTTGCTCACCTGAACTTCGAATAATGAACTTCTGCATAATATTGAAATGGGACCTTTTGTTCAGTCCCTAAACTTAAGCAAGTACACCGATTGACGAAAGATATATTATGCAACTTAATAATTACGTTTACATACATCATTTGAGTTTATTACAAGTGCCACCACATTCAAATTTTTCCATAGATACTAGTTATAGAAAAACTATGATCCTCGTGCCCATACACCAATCATATTCATAGTCAATATAGGACGTAATCCGAGGTATCAAAAAATTACACTACAATTAACCTAAACCTTTGGAGGTTTTTAGTTAAGCAAAAACTCACAAAGTAGAGCCATCACTTATACACACGTCTACCATACTTTAAAATATATCATTGATAATCATAAACACAATTCCATGTTTTTGACATCATCGCAAAGAACCATTGTTGCTTTGATGTGTTGCTCTGTTGAGTACAACTCAAATATGGGAGATTCAATGATGGAATAAATTTGACCACGAAGATTGGATTGGTCACGATCCCCTATCTTTTCAATCAAGGCACTCATTCGTTTGTTTTGACTTCTAGTAAAACTTTTTATAACCTTCATAATACCTTTAAGAACTGTCTTATTATCATTCTCTACATTTTTTTTCTTTTCTTGCATTTCTCCTTTTCATTGACATTAGATGACCTTCTAGTATACTCACCTTGTTTGTTGGCTTGTTTGAATCCAGCTTCTTCAGTTTCAAATGCTCCAACATTTTCGTTTTTGAATGCTCCAGTAAATGCAGTAGGTCCAGTAGCATTTTCAGCTTCTCCATTAGCCGCATGTGGTCTATGGCTAACATCGTCTTCTTCATCACCATCAACGTCAATAGGAAATCCCGAAGTCATGACATTAAAAAGTTCTGGACATTGATTCCTTTGAATTTCCTCAACGGCATGTAGTGGTCCTTTGGCAAACTCTCCCGTTGCTCTATTCTTTTCAAAGATTTCCTCCCAATCCCTAAACATCGGCCCTTTTTCTGGTATTCATATTTTTGGCATTTGGATCAATCTAGAAAATAATCATTAAGAAAATGCAAAGCAATGTATGTTATTCAGTTAACTAACTCACTCAAAAAACACATATATATACATAACTAACTTCATGGACAACTAAGATCTCTTACATTAGGAGAGTATATTTTGTGCAATCTGTTGTCTTTGGAATTCAAGTTTATTTGGCACAACTTTTCACTATTCTAGCTAAGGTACGTAAGGTTATTAATAATAGGAGCTATG
Organism: Capsicum annuum; assembly: GCF_002878395.1. Lineage (NCBI taxonomy): Eukaryota > Viridiplantae > Streptophyta > Magnoliopsida > Solanales > Solanaceae > Capsicum > Capsicum annuum. Next base: position 83,903,355 of record NC_061122.1, read on the forward strand.
TTTGGACTGGTACTAATACTATATCGAGAAAGGCTTTGATGACCCTGGATAGGGTGTGCACTCCCAAAACTGTAGGTGGCTTGAACCTCATCAACATTCAACTATAGAATAAGACAGATATAGCTAACACTTTCAGGGATTTAGAGCATAAATAGAATAAGTTATGGATTTGATGGATTCACGCCTATTATACCAAGGAAAATTAGTTTAATGCAGTTCTTTTACCCTAGCAAGCCAAAAAAAATAAATATTAAAGGCAAGAACTCTGGTTTCACAAGTTCAACAACATGCAACAAGAAAGCGCTGAAACAAGTTTATCAATTTGTTACCTGCTAGTACATGAGGCTAGTGTAGAACCAGACTTACTTTGATAGCAGTTGGGAACCTCATTTTAGATATGTCTTATGTAATGGCAAAGGGATAACATAAAATGCTCATATTTTTTCGATGGCCTGTGCAAAGTTTGTACTGCTATATGAATTAAGCGAAACCAAAGGGTATTTGAGAAAAAGTGCAAAACTTGGGAATCCATTACTAGAAAAAGTGCAGAACTAATTGGCAACTAAAAGCATCATGTAGAGTGTGCAATATTTCGTTTTCTGGATTTCAATAGCTTTTAAAGTTGAGATTTCAATAACTAATTGAGAGTGTTGGTCAGTTAGGAATTCCCACATCCAAAAGTTGAAGGTGGTGGAGATGAGGATATTGCGATGGATGTGTGGTCTTACCAGGAGAGATAGGGTTGAAAATGAGATTATTCGGGAGAAAGTAGGAGTGACTTCGGTGGAGGACAAAATGCGGAAAGCGAGGTTACGTTGGTTTGGGCATGTGATGAGGAGGTGCTCGGATGTTCCAGTACGGAGGTGTGAGAGGCTGATTATGGATGGTTTTAGGTGGGGTACAGGTAGGCTGAAGAAATATTGGAGGGAGGTGATTAGGAATGATATGGAACAGTTACAACTTACGGAGGACATGACTCTTGATAGGAAGGTGTGGAGGCCGCGAATTAGGCTAGAGGGTTAGTGGGTAGGAGTTCGTCTATAACAGTAGGGAAGAGTGCTTTGTCTACGTTTGGAGTTTCTTGTTCGTGGTGTTTTGGTGATGTCTATGATCTCGAATAGATAGTTTATAGTATTATCTTGTGGTTGTCTTGTTTCTTGTACTAGCTAGCAGTGTGTTGTCCTATTTTGCTATGTGCTTTTATGTTTTTTATTTGTTATACTGTTATCTATTTTGAGTCGTGGGTCTATCGGAAGTAGCCTCTCTATTTCATTTGAGGTAGTAGTATGGACTGCGTACGCATTACCCTCCCCAGACCCTACAATGTGGGAATACATCGGGTATGTTGTTGTATTTGATAGTTATCTATATTTAGTACATAGCAGGTTGTGTAAAGCCTAGCTATAGCTATGTAATGCAATACGGGTGATCAATACCAAAGTTTAACTATCAAAAAGAACAAAACACACATATAAAGTAACAACATTAAAATAAGTTTAAGTAATATTAATTACCTTTAGGGGTCGTTTGGTAGAGTGTATAACATTAAAATAAGTTTAAGTAATATTAATTACCTTTAGGGGTCGTTTGGTAGAGTGTATAAGAATATTGCTGAATAAAGTGTATTATTAATGCTTGAATTACAAATGCAAGTATTAGTAATGCAGGTATTAGTTATGCAGATATTATTTCATTCACAGTGTTTGGTTTGATGTATTAAAAATAATATATATTTATATAATTTTTATATAAAATTATTTATTTACCAAAATACCCTTCTTTTTATCCTTTCTTTCAAGCATTAAAGTAGCAGCAACTACTTGTCAAAAAATCCAAGGAAGCACCCATGGCTGCATAAGGTTTGAAGAGTTTCTGCATTCCTAACAGATCACCATGACAACTTCAAGAATCAAATTCATATTACCATCCAACTTTTACACTTCGATAGTGAGTGATATATTTCCCGTCAAACTGACCTTGTGGCCATTAGTAGTTTTTTTTCATATGATAGTTTGCCTTTTGTTTTTTCAAATCTCAAGCTTGTATTAATGGTGACATTTTTGTTCTTGAGGATGAGAATGAGGTCCATAAAATTGGACTAATTCCAATCACAATGATACTACTATTTCAGTATCTCAGCTGAGATACTACCATGCTCATGGTTAGCAGCAGGTGAGATATTGAAATGGAGGCAGCAGCAACTCAAATCATAGCAGCAAAAAAGCTGAAAAGGAGGGGTAACTTTGACATTTAACAAGTTAATACATGTGTTTAGTATCTTTGTATTACTAATACATGAGAAATGGTGTGTATTGTTAATACACACCTCAATACACAATAGAGTGTATAACTAATGCTTGTATTAGTTATACATAGACAAAAAAAATGTACCAAACAATGTACTAGTAATGCACATTAATTAATGCATGCATTATTTTTTTCAATACATTGTACCAAACGACTCCTTAGAAAGTCATCCCAAAATTTTGAATCATCAACTATTATAGCTCCATCATTATACTGAACTCCCGAACCACTTTGGCTCTTTAGCATAGCCATACTCGCATAACATCTCTTCCAATGCCTTATTTTACATAAGGCATGTGGTTTACCTTTTAATCTGTTGTTAGGATGATGTTTACATAAATAACATTCTAACTCCTTGAGGTATCCCGGCCTAAAGGTTCCATTATCACCTCTCCAACCATTAGCACACAACTCTTTTAACCTATCTATAAGAGTCCGTTCTTCCTGTGTAGTCCATGACTTTTGAGTTGAAGGAGTTGAATTGCTTGATCTTTTTGATGCATTATTTGAAGATGTTTGATTATTCATTTTGTCTTTATATTCTTGTGGAATAGATTTTCAACAAAAATCAAGAAAAAGATTATAATCACAGTAATAGTTGAGGAATTCTTCGCCCAGTGTTCATGGAAGCGTGATGCGGAAAAAAGCGACAAGACTCCGCATCACGCATTACACGATGCATGAAGCGATGCGGCCGCATCATTGAACTAAAGCGCAATTTAAAAGAAAAAAGACCAAATAGCATCCAAACAGTAAGTCATAACTGAAAAGACCTCAACAATTATATAACAACAATAAAGACAATATATATAGACAAAAGTTTAAATGAAACACCAAATCACAAGTTAAATCACCGAAACTGGAGAAAAAAGAAGCGAGGAGCATAAGTAAAAAAACAAAGAAAAGGAAAGAGAAAAACAAAGAAAGAAAATAGAGCAAAGCAGTAACTGATCGTCACAGTGAGCAGCAGAAGTGAAAAAAGAAAAAGAAGAAGAAGAAAGAAGAAAAAAACAGTAAAGTTGCAGCAGTGAAAAACGACAAAACAAGGAAGAAGGGAGAGAGAAAAGAAAGAAAATTATCACAAAATCTCAGTGAAGAAGAAAAGAGGTCGCAGCAATGAAGTCACAACTCTCTTCAGAGCTAACCTTAAAATTTCACAGAAGTGAAGGCAACAATGCTCTGACTCTTTTTTAACTTTAAAATTGACTCGACTCTTTTATTTTTAATTTAAAAATGACCCAACAAATAAAATCAACACGATGCGAGCGCAACGACTTGCATCTCGCATCACACCGCATCTCGCACACAGGGGTTATGCGGCCGTATTTGTTAAATAGCTTCGCATCAGTTACTCGCAGCGGAAAAGCCTCGCATCGCATCGCATCACCGCATAATGCGATGATGCACTCGCATTCCAGAACACAGTCTTAACCTTCACCTAAAGTAAGACTAATTCTAAAAACGCTTGATATAGAAAATAAAATGTATGAGATAAAGCATATAAAATCACATAAAACTGTATTGGTGTATCCAGATGATGCTAATTAAAGCTTTGATTGAACCACACATCAATTGGTGTATCCAGGCTAGAAATACCAACTTCTGGTGGGATAATTGGACTAGGATTGGTGCTCTTGCCATAATTAGCCAGGGAAGTCATCTCTACTCTAAGGAACTTGTTAGTGATTATATCATATGTTGCTCGGACTCTTAAAAATGTTACAGACACGTGTAGGTACATTCAAAAGTAGTGTATTTTTGAAGGATCCAACACGGGTGCGGCAATATTTTTAAAGAGTCCGAGCTACTGTATCATTAATAGGGACTAGAATATTTTTAAATTTCTGGATAATTTAACTCCACATTTGATAGCAAAATATCGAGAGACTTAGTTTATCTAACGGAATAAGTAGTTTGAATCATAGAAAAGCAGGTAAAAACTTAAAGGGTGTGATCCGACGAGCTATTGAAGTTTTGAAGCAAAGAGAAATCAGAAACTGTCTAGATAAAAATTAAATTCAAGAAGTGCTGGAATATTATGCTTAGAACCTTGAGGAAGTGTTGGAGTATTGCGCTCAGCATCACGTAGAAACTCGAGTACCATCACTTAAAAATAAATCAAGTGATCTAGTTTTGCATAATGATTCTACTAGTTGCACAAAAAATTCAATAAAGTTGAGAAAAATTGGACCTGTAGCAACTTTCATAAATTATAAACTATGTATTGAAAAAAAAATTCAGTGTACCAGATATCAAAGGATAAAGACGTCATTGATCCAAGAATTAATTTTACACTATTTTAAGATCATACTTGAACTTTCTACAAGAAAGCTTTTTTGTAACATATTAAGAACCATTGTTGATTTCATAGTAGCATATTCTAAAAGTCTAATTCAAGTGCAAAAGGAATCAAGATTCCAATTAATTAACTAACAGAAGAGTCATCTAACTCCTGATGCATACCTTAAAAGTCAAAACTAACTAAACTCATCACAAAAAATAAATATAAGGTGTCATCACTAATTATACTTTGCATTCCATATTGATTGAGCCAAATTATCCCTCCAAGTGGTTCACTCTACAGATGATTCAACAACATTAATGTTTTCGAGCTAATACTCCATTTGTGCTTCCATATCCATGTCTAAAGGACCACTTCCATCTCTCTACAGTTAATGTTGTGAATCAAAGAACAAGCACTTATGATCCTGTTATGAACTTTAACTGAGTACCACGAAGAGCTTCTAAGAATTCCCCAATGCCCTTTCAATAGACCAAACGCTCTTTCAGTAACATTATGAGCCCTAGCATACTTCATATTAAAAAGTTCTTCACGCCATCGAGGTGGTGGTTTGTCACCTTGCCAATTCTTAACCAATATCTATACCCTCTGTAAGGCGAAAGAAAACCTATTCTATTTGTATATCCTCCATCGCACAAATTATAGTTACCTATAATATAATCATAAAGTTTAGTCATTATTATATATCATTCTTTTTGTGTATAGTTACCTACTCAAAAACTAAAAATACATTGTTTTTTTGTCTTGTAATATGAATATATAAGCACATATACAACATACCCTCAGGAATTTTCAAATCATTGTGTTGCACTATAGCATCTCGTAATACACGACCATCAACAACTGATCCTTCCCAACCAGGTAGCACATAAGTAAAAGTGAGATTTCTATCATAAACTTCCAATGCATTACTTGTTATATCTCCCTTTCGTGTCCTGCATCTTGGTTTGTACATGGATAGAACTTGAGGAGAAAATAAAGTTCAAGAAGAAAATCCTAGCTTGAACTTGACATATATGTGGAAAACTTGAGGAGAAAATAAAGTTCAAGAAGAAAATCCTAGCTTGAACTTGACATATATGTTGAAAGCTTGAGGAGAAAATTTTGTTCAAGAAGAAAATCCTGATAGGAGATAAAAGGAAAAGCAATAACATAGAAATTTCTATATACAAGGTATTCCAATTTCTTCAATTTCACCTTAGCTTTTGTTTTGATTACATAATTTCTTAAATATGTCGGGACTTTCCCCGTCGATTTTGGTCAAAGTACCCAAAATTAGCTGATCAGTTCGGGTACAGATCTCACACCCACACCCACACCCACACCCATCTCGTGTCAACACGGGTGCAACACCGAAAGTGAAGAGTCCAAGTAACTTAGACGGCTACAACTTCTCCATCGCCAAAGAAGAGAAAAGCCTGCCAAAGAAGAGGAAGTCCCTCCAAAGAACAGAAAAGCTGCACTCTTTACCAATTAGCTGGATAAAAGGGAAATTTAGTAAAAAGGTTGAGGGTTAATTTAGTCATTTACTTCTCTTATCTGAGTGTTACTTAACCTAGTATAAGTAATCCCCAGGTTTCGTGGCTATTTTAATTAGTGCATCCTACCAAACGACTCCTTAGTTTTGGGAGTATTGAGAAACTTTATTGTGATTTCTTGGAACTAAACTTGTTTGAAAAGCTTGTTGACTTGCTCCTTATCGAGTATAATTTGTTATATACTTTCTTGAACAGCTATCACTTGGAGATGCACGCGCTTATTATCTGTCAACTGCTAAAAATGAGCTGGGTGTTGTATCTGCTGAAAGTGTGTCTGGTAAGGCTTTCTGTCAACTATTTTATTTTTCTTTTCCATTTTCGGTCGACTTTGTAGATGCTATAAATTTGATTCAGAACAGGGCTGACCGGTTCTGAATATAAAGTATAAATAAAACACGTACCCCCATCTCGCTCGCCAGAGTAATTCCACTTGTAGCGATCATTGTTTAGTATGCTAAACACAAATGATGAGTATTTTTTTCGGACAAAAACACAGATGATGACTAACTTGAAAAGCATAAAAAGTTAGTCACTGTAGGTTAACATAATCTAAAGTTGTCTGCCAGCTTCATGTGATATTTGATTCTGCAAAGACATTAAATTTAGTACCTTGTCAAATAAACATTAAACTGAGTTGTTTGGCATGTTAAACATCTAATAAATGTTGTCGGTGGTCAAATTGTTAGATTGGAGGTGTGGAGATAAACTATAGAAGATAAAGGGTTTAAGTTGAGCAGGAACAAAACAAAGTATTTGGAGTGCAAATTTAGTGAGGGATTGCATTAGGCACGCGTGGAAGAAGTGAGGCTTTACCCACATGCTATCCCTAAGAGAGACAGTTTCAAGTATCTAGGATCTATAATCTAGGGAAGTGGGGACATTGACGATGATATCACATATCGTATTCGTATTGGTGTGGTGTGGATAAAGTGGAGGCTTGCCTCCCGAGTCTTGTGTGATAAAAGATATCACCGAAACTTAAAAGAAAGTCTTCTAGAGTGGTGATTAGACCGGAGTTGTTATAGGGGCATAGTGTTGGCCAATAAAAAACTTCCATATTCAGAAGATGCATGTTACGGAGATGAGGATGTTAAGAGGATGTGTGGGCATACTAGGTGTGACCTTGATAACACGAAGGATGGGAATCCCAAAGCTAGAGTATGAAATTAAATGAAATGCGGAAGAAAAACCCATTATTGAAAGTGTACCAATGGGAGAAATTGGAGAATAACCCATTATGGGAAATTGGAGACCTACCTCACACATCATTATGGGAAATTGGAGAGGATTTCGAGGACCTAGAAGACTACCACACACATCATCCTATAAAATCAACATAGAACAAAGGAACTATTAAATGACATAGAATGCTGCGACACACAAAATCCTAGGAAGTTAACATAGAATAAAACAACTATTAAATGTAGATTCTAGAAACTAACTAAGAAGACTAATTTTAATGATAACATCCATGGTAGCTCAACGCCATTAAAGGGTTTATCAACTTTGGAAGTTCAAGATCCCCATGGCAAGATTTAAAAGTGTACAATAACCCATTATGGGAAGAAATTGGAGAATTGAAGTGTTCTCTAATCCCTTATGGTTTGAGAACACCAATAGAGTAGTTGCCAATGAAAACAATGAGACACATGCAGATTTGGTGCCAAAAAATGAGAATATTGATCTAAATGAAGAATGTAACAGCTAATGTTTATCAACTTTGGAAGTTCAAGATCCCCATGTCAAGATTTGAAAGTGTACAATAACCCATTATGGGAAGAAATTGGAGAATTGAAGTGTTCTCTAATCCTTTATGGTTTGAGAACACCAATGGAGTAGTTGCCAATGAAAACAATAAGACACATGCAGATTTGGTGCCAAAAATGAGAATATTGATCTAAATGAAGAATGTACCAGCTCATGTGTGGAAGATTGCTTACTTTATAGAATCTTTGTCTTGTTTTGAAGATTTTTTTTTGCAAATTTAATCCAAGCCACTTGTCAAGGAAAGTGCTTTTGATCCATATCATGACTATGGTATATCCGATAGTAATGTTAAGTTGTTTAGCAAGAGCAAATATGGCATTGGTGATTTGAGGGTAAATCTTCCCTAAGTGGGGGGAATGATAGCAACCATGGTGGCTCAAAATCCATTGAAGGTCAATGTCAAGATTCGAGGATGAATCTTCTTGAAGAAGGGAGAATGATAGCATCCAAGCTAGAATGTCATTCAAGGCCAAAGAATATTAAGACATTTTAATGGATTACATCTACAACAACAACATACCCAATGTATTCCCATAGTGGGGTCTGGGGAGGGTAAAGTGTATGCAGAACGTACCACTACCTCAGGTGAAGTAGAGAGGCTGTTTTCGATAGACCCCTCGGCTTAGGACAAATAGCAGTATAGCAAATACAAAACATAAAAACATATAAACTAATATAGTACACTAATACAGAAACAATACAACCACAAGATAATACTATAAACTACCTATTTGAAATCATAGATATTACCAAAACACCACGAACAAGAAACTCCAGACGCAAACAAAGTACTCTTCTCTACTGTTGCAGACACACTCCTACCCCCTAACCCTCTACCCTAATTCGCATCTTCCACACTTTCCTATTAAGGGTCATGTCCTCCGTAAGCTGTAACTGCTCCATATCACGCCTAATCACCTCCCTCCAATATTTCTTCGGCCTGCTTCTACCCCGCCTAAAACTATCTATAGCCCTCACACCTCCTCATCACATGTTCGAACTAACGTAACCTTACTTCTCGCATCTTGTCCTTCACTGAGGCCACTCCCACCTTCTCTCGAATAATCTCATTCCTAACCCCATCTCTCCTGGTAAGAGACCACACATCTATCGCAACATCCTCATCTTTGCCATCTTCAACTTTTGGATGTGGAAGTTCTTAACTAGCCAATATTCCACTCCATACAACATAGCCGGTTGGACTGCCACTCTATAGAACTTACCTTTAAGCTTCGGAGACACTTTCTTATCACACAAGACACTCGAAGCGAGTCTCCATTTCAACCACCTTGCACTAATACAGTGCGTGACATCCTCGTCAATCTCACTATTCCCCTGAATCATAAACCCAAATACTTGAAACTCCCCCTTTTTTGAATGGCCTGAGAATCCAGCTTTAGTACCATGTCAGTCTCTTGCGACAAATTACTAAACTTACATTTCAAGTGTTCCATCTTGGTCCTGCTCAACCGAAATCCTTTTTACTCAAGGGTCTGTCTCCAAATCTCCAACTTATCATTAACTCCTCGAATCTCTTCAATCAGTACCACATCATCAGCAAATAACATATACCAAGACACCTCCCCTTGAATATGTCACGTCAAAACATCCATCACCAAGACAAATAAAAATGGCCTAAGAGTTGATCCTGGTGCAACTCTGTCAAAACGGAAAATTGCTCTGAATCTCCTCCTACCGTCCTCACACAAGTCTTCGCGCCGTCGAACATTTTTTTGAATCGACCTAGTGTACGCCACGGGCATCCTTTTAGCCTCCAAGCACCTCCACAAAATCTCCTGGGGACTATCATATGCCTTCTCAAGATCAATGAACACCATGTGCAAGTTATTCTTCCTCTTCCCAAATTGCTCCACTAATCTCCTTACGAGATAAATGGCCGCAGCAGTTGAGGGACCGGGCATGAAATCGAACTGATTCTCAGAAATAGTTACGATCCTCCTCAACCTCAACTCTACCACCCTTTCCCAAACCTTCATAGTATGACTCAACAACTTGATACCCCTATAGTTGTTGAAACTCTGAATGTCCCCCTTATTCTTATATAAACAAATCATCGTACTCCACCTCCAAGTTTCAGACATCTTTCACCGCCCTTAAAATGATGTTAAACAGCTTTGTCAAGCACTTCAAACCTGCACCGCCAGTTCTCTTTCAAAAATCTACTCTCGTTTGGCCCAATCGCCCTACCCCTACGCATCCTACTAATAGCCTCCTTGACCTCCTCAACCTTGATACGTCTATAATAGCCATAATCACGACACCTCTTAGAGTTCTCTAAGTCCCCAGCGTGAAACCTTTGTGCCCCTCGTTATTCAAAAGTGTATGGAAATAAGGCTGCCACATCTTTCTAATGAGGGCATCCTCAACCAACACTGCAGCATCCTCCCCTTGATGCATTTCACTTGGTTAAGATCACGAACCCTCCGCTCCCTGGCCTTGGCAAACCTATATAACTTCTTATCCCCGTTTTTCTCCTCTAAAGTTGCATACAATCTCTCAAAAGTTGTTGTCTTAGCCGTCGTAGTTGCTAATTTAGCCTCTCTTCTAGCTACCTTATACTCCCTATTCGTTTGTCTCTCCTCGTCATCCTTGTTTTCAACAAACTTAGCATAAGCCACTTTCTTATGCTCCACCTTCCTTTTGACTTTTTCTTTCCACCACCAGTCCCCCTGGTCCAGTCCCCCCGGTGCTTGCCAGATCGGCCTCTCGCGACACCCAACATCTCTTTAGTGATCTCCCTAGTGCAACTAGCAGTCGTCTTGCACATACTATCCACATCCCCTCTACACTCCCAAGCCCCCTAGTCGTCAACTTTTCCCCCATTTTCAATGCACTAGCCAAAGTCAAGCTACCCCACTTAATCCTATGACGATCATCCACACTCCTCTTCTTTCTGCCCTTTTTAATTTCCAAGTCTAACACAAACTACTTATGTTGAGTCGAAAGATTCTTGCTAGGTATGATCTTACAGTCTTTACAAATCGCTCTATCACCCTTCCTAAGGAGCAAGAAGTCTATCTGTGTCTTGGCCATCGACAGAAGGTAATAAGGTGCTCCTCCCTTCTTGAGCAGCTTGAATTCGCCACCCACAACCCAAAAGCCCTAGCAAAATCTAAAAGAGAAGCTCTTTCTTTATTTCGTTCCCTGAAATCAAAATCTCCATGCACATCATCATAACCTCTCGGTAATTACCTAATATGCCCATTGAAATCCCCTTCAACAAAAAGCATCTCCGTGCTCGGAACGCTTTTGACCACCTCATCTAAAAAAATGTCTTGTGATAAAAGAAGAGCTCTGATCTAATGAAGATATTTTTATAAGCCTTGCATTTATTTGGAGGAAAAAAATTTAAGTCCAAGATGAGGTGGAATTGGGCCCACATTGTGTTTTAAGAACACCATTGGAGTAGTTGCCCGTGAAGACAATGAGACAGATGGAGATTTTGGTGCCAAAAATGAGAATATTGAGTTAAATGAAGACTTTAACAGGTTAAGTGTGGAGGAGGACAAGTGCTTAGAGGTTGCTAACTTTATAGTCTGGTGTTGTTTTAAAGATCCTTTTTTGTAGATTCAGTCCAAGCCGCTTCTCAAGGAAATTGCTTTTGATCCATATCTTTACTATGGTATACAATATCTTGACTATGGTATATCCAGTAGTGATGTTAAGTTGTTTAGCAAGAGCAAGTATGGCATTGGTGATTTGAGGATAAATCTTCCCAAGTGTGGGGGGATGATAGCAACTATGGAGGCTAAAAATCCATTGAAGGTCAATATCAAGATTCGAGGGCGAATCTTCTTGAAGAAGGGAAGAATGGTAGCATCCATCGTAGCTCAATGTCATTCAAGGCCAGAGAATATCAAGACATTTTAATGGGCTGCATTTTAAATATTAAAAGTGTTGTGATAGAAGTAGAGATCCGACCCAATGAAGATATTTTGCCAAAGTCTTGCATCTATTTGAAAGCCCAAATTAAAGTCCAAGATGAGGTGGAATTAGACCCAAATCAATCCCAAAAATGGCAAAAATGCAGCAACCCGAAATTAGTCTTCTTTTAATTAGTTTCTGTAACTTGCAATTAGTAGTTGTTTTATTCTATGTTCAATTCCTAGGACTGTGTGTGGCAGTGACATTTAATGGTTGGTTTGTTCTATATTGACTTCATAGGATGATGTGTGTGGCAGTCTTCTGGGCCCTAGGAAGAGGGTGTTTGGATTGACTTATTTTTAGGTGTTTTTGACTTTTAAGTATTTTTTAATTTTTGGAGGTGTTTAAGTACTTTACTTTTGGCTTAAAAAGTTAAAAAGAAAAAGCCAAAAGTTGGTTGCTGCCTACTTTTGGTTTTTAGCTTTTGACTTGTAAGTCACTTAAAAAAGCTAATCCAATTACCCAGAAGTATCATTTTATTTAATATTATCTTTGACCAACCCCTTCTTCACTACTATATAAAGGGGTATTTGTTCATTCATGAAAATCAAATTTTGAAGAATATAATATATTTAGAGTTCTTCTGAACCTTTGTGGTATTTGTTTTGAGATTTATCTTTCAGCCTAACTAATTCATAGTTCAAGGTAGTAAGATAATTTCTTCTTTGATATCTTTGGTTTCTTTTGGAGTCTTGTGTGATAAAAAATACTACCGAAATTTAAAGGTAAGTTTTATAGAGTGGTGATTAGACCGACATTGTATGGGACAAAGTGTTGGCCATTCAAAAACTCTCATGTTCAGAAGATGCAAGTTGCAGAGATGAGGACATTAAGGTGGATGTGTGGGCATACTAGGTGTGACCATCGTGGTGGACAGGATGAGGGAAGCAAGATTGAGATAGTTTGGACATATGAAGAGGTGAGGTGCAGATGCCCCAGTGACGAGGTGCGAGGGGTTAGATATAGTCGGTATGAGGAGAGGTAGAGGTAGGTTGAAAAATTAGGAGAGGCGATTAGACAGGATTTGACACAAATCGAAGACATGACCTTAGATAGGAGGGTGTGAAAGACGCGTATCAGAGTAGAAGACTAGTCGGGTAGGAGTGATGTCTTGCTTGTCGAAGGTTTAGGCTTGTGGGTGTTTGCTGTTGTATTAGTCGTAGTATTATTGTCTCTTCGGACTATTATAGTCTGTTGTTGATTGTGTCTCGATTATCGTACTATTTTATTGTTCTTGTTTTCTCTTGTAGACTTTGCCATGTTTCTTGTTAGTTTCTGTATTTTTTCAATGCTTCATTCTCTTTGTACCTAGATTTTTGCATGCATTTGAGCCGAGAGTCTTTCAAACACAATCCCTGTGTCTCGATTATCGTACTATTTTATTGTTCTTGTTTTCTTTTGTAGACTTTACCATGTTTCTTGTTATTTGCTGTATTTTTTCAATGCGTCATTCTCTTTGTACCTAGATTTTTGCGTGCATTTGAGCCGAGATTCTTTCAAACACAATCCCTCTACCTCCATGAGGTAGTGGTAAGGTCTGTGTGTACTCTATCCTCCCCAGACCTTACTTAGGCACTTAGGGGATTTCACTGGGTATGTTGTTATTGGAGTCGGTGGTCAACAAAGTGAGAGCAGAGTCATGAGGTCTCAAGTTCAAATCCGCAAAGAAACATAGATGATAATTTTCTCACCAATTTGCCAAAATCTTGGTGTAAAGAGAATCCCGGTACCTATTCTGATGGGGAGGTAGCACGTACCCCATGAAATAGTAAATTTGTGTGCAAATTGTCTTAGACACCACCTCATAAAAATATATAATAAATGGATTATTAGAAATTAAACCTTCTTGTGCAGGTATATTCCTAATTTGCTTTAGGAGTAGCTCCTGTTCCAGATTGACTTAAGAAAAGAAAGTATTGGGATTCCATCTAGCTTTGAGGTTTTTCCTTTATCCAGAGAAAATTTGAATCCCAAAACATCATCATATGGCAGGATTGTTGTATAAGAACTTTCACATTTTCCATCTAAGGTAGACGTGCGGAGGTGTGATTTGAGTTGATATCGTAGTCAGTTTGGTTGCAGAGGCTACTATGTTTATTTATAGGAAAGTGTTGTTTATACCCTCCGTCCCAAATTACCCGTCCCAAATTTCCTAATTTGATTTCTCATTTTACTTGTTTTTTTTCATTAATCAAGAAGAGATAAATTTTTTCTTCCATGTTTTACCCTTTGCATTAATTACTTTTTCTTCAAATTAAAATGTAAACATCATTTAATAGGGGTATTATGATAAACTAGTCATATTATTAATTATTTTTCTTAATCAATTTGGGACGGAGGGAGTAGTAATGATTATTACATGTTACAGATTTTTCTGGGGTTGCAGGGTTCAAGTTCTTAAAAGATGCTTGATAAACTTTTGCAGGTGGTACCATGGTTCCAATTAGTTGGACAGAAATGCAGTGCCCTCTAACTGGTCAAGTAGAACCGAGAAAGGTGGCCAAAGTTGAAGCTTGAGTAAATGAAATCACATTGTGTTGCGATTTACTGCAGCCACTAATTTCAGTTAAACTGGAATACTGGTTTCCCCAAAGAATGCGTCACATCTTTAACCCCCATAGCTTCCCTATTTGGCACTTGTATTATGATTAGTTTTTGATAGATTTGCTACTTCCATCTTTTCGTAGGTTAGCTTTACATTTTGTTAGTTTTGGATACGATAGTTTAGGTGAAGCTCAATGAAGTAATGTTTATTTTGTGTTGGTCACTTTCATTAGACCATTTCTCTGTCTGTTACATTTTCTTTCAGAGGTTACTACTTTGTGGTTGATGAAGTTATAAGGTAATGCGTTAATCTCTCTTGGGGTCCTTTTTTCTTTTTGTGAATTTAGTTCGTTATTTCATAAACAAATTGCAAATTGATCATTAATTAGTTCCGCATAAAAATATTTGAAATGAATAAATAGGACAGAAGTTAGTAGGTTTAAGCACGTCAAAATTGGATGTTCATTTTATTTAGGTGAAACACAGATTACCCTGAACTCACACCATTTCAACATGCATAAAAGATCAATATAGATTCAGTTGAGTATTTTAGCGCACAATAACTAAGAGCTTTTGATTTGCTTATTATGAATTATGATTCTCTCCCCTCTAATGTTTCATAATTTCACTGTTTTGAGAGCGTTGACGTTGACATATCTAGATAATAAATGAAGCAATTTCAGTTCTGATATTCAGAAACAATTCAGTGTCTTTCGGAGTAAATTAAGTTTGCTTTAAAAAAGACTTTGAACTCCCTTTTTTCCACATATTTTGTGTTTAAACAATGGGAGAGAGCATTCCTGTGACGATTGAGTGATGATGACTGATGATGCAATAAAAATACAAACTAGCCTTCGTCTTAAAAGCATCCAGCTAATTAATGGCAAAAGAAACATTTTGCTACCAAAACCCGATTTCATACTCAAATGGTATTTGCCGATGTGCAAAATAAGACTAGATGGACCAGAGCCAATTGGGGGACAGGAGTAAGATGAGGAAGGCAACATTTAATCAAGAAACAGAATGACCTGACTTTGGGCAGAAAATAGGAAAAGAAGCAAAGAAAATCATCATATCATAAATCCACTTAAACTTTGTCATTCAACAGTAGACTGCTTCAAAAGCCAACAATAAATCTTACTACACAATCCTTTGTTTAGAAAGGAACAGAGCCATTAAAACAAACACAACCTACAGCAGCTATAGAAGCACTGCATAGTCGCCTCCACAAAGACGAAGCACAAGGTGAAGTGTGGATTCCTTTTGGATATTATAATCTGCAAGGGTGCGCCCATCCTCCAGCTGCTTATCAGTAAAGATGAACCTCTGCTGATCCGGTGGGATCCCTTCTTTGCTCTGAATCTTCGCCTTCACATTATCAATAGTGCCGGAGCTCTCCACCTCTAAAGCTATGGTCTTTCCTGTCAGTGTCATGACAAATATTTGCATATCTCCCCTCAAACGCAACACCAGATGAAGTGTCGACTCCTCCTGTATGTTGTAGTCAGCTGAGTGTCCTCCCATCTTCAAGTTGCTTGCCTGCAAATATCAAACGCTACTGGTCGGGGGAATACCTTCCTTGTCTTGAATTCTGGCCTTCACATTGTCAATCGTATCTGAACTCTCATTCTCTCAACCTCCAACGTGATAGTCTTCCCTGTTAAAGTCTCAACAAAGATTTGCATGCCACCCCTCAAACGAAGCACCAAATGAAGGGTTGATTCCTTCTGAATGTTGTAATCTGCAAGGGTCCTTCCATCTTCAAGTTGTTTCCCAGCAAAGATCAATCTCTGCTGGTCTGGAGGAATCCTCTCCTTGTCTTGGATTTTCGCCATGACATTGTCAATAGTATCAAAGCTCTCGACTTCAAGGGTGATGGTCTTGCCAGTAAGAGTCTTCACAAAGATCTGCATACCACCACGAAGGCGAAGAACAAGGTGAAGGTTGGATTCTTTCTAAATGTTGTAATCTGCAAGTGTCCTTCCATCCTCAAGTTGCTTTCCAGCAAAAATCAACCTCTGCAGGTCTGGAGGAACACCTTCCTTGTCCTGGATTTTGGCGTTTACATTGTCAATGGTGTCTGAGCTCTCAACCTCAAGGGTGATGGTAGTTTTAACAAAAATCTGCATGCCACCGCGTAGACAGAGGACAAGATGGAGGGCCGACTCCTTTTGAATGTTGTAATCATCAAGATTCTCGCCATCTTCTAGCTGCTTTCCGGCAAAGATTAGCCTTTGCTGATCAGGTGGAATTCCTTCCTTATCTTGAATCTTGGCCTTGACATTAGCAATAGTGTCGGAAATCTCAACCTCTAGAGTAATGGTCTTGCCAGTGAGTCTTGACAAGAACTGCATCTGAAGAGACAAAGAAAAGCTATTATTACCAATTACAATCCGACTAAAATATTTGATTGGACCAAGAAGATGAAATATGAAAACTAGGGGAACAGCAACTGGGGCAGGGTGGTCAAACTGTCAACAGGGCAGGGCGGGGAAGGCAAAACTAGATTTTTGAAAATTTTAGATGGGGCAGGGCGGGTCACCGACTCACCTGTTAAAATTGTTAGTCCTAATTAATGCCAACGATAAACTACGGAGAAAAAAATTATCTTTCTTAATTAATAAAATAAGATAAGTAAAATGAGAAGTTAAATTAAGAAATTTGAGATTAGTAATTTTGGAGAGGTAGTACTCCCTCCGTCTCAAAAAGTGGCCTACTTTTAATTAAAGAATGACTCCTTTTTTTGATAATATTTTAATTTAAACTTTTCATATGATATGTTTATAATCATAAAATTAAAGAGTATTTTAATATATTTGACATAATTTTTAATTTAAAATGAATAGATTCAAAAGTCTTCTTTATTTTTTTTAAATTTTTATCAAATTAAAGTAGATCATTTTTTTTTTAAACGGATAGAATAACAAATAAATTTTTCAAGGGCCGTATCTCCAAAAAAAAAAAAATATTTTGGTTAAAACATTGCATTTTACGGTGAAAGTGTCGAGGCTGTCAAGTAAAAAGGACACATTTCTTAAATGGAAAAATGAAAATGTAAATAACAATAATAATAATAATAATAATAATAATAATAATAAATTCTGTGTGGTAGCTTTGTTGCTTTTTCTTCAGTTCCCATGGTGTCTTTTTTTTTTTTTTCCTCTGGGGGATTAGTATTGTTTTACGGTATAAAAACTAAAGAGAAACACATGAAAAAGGACTAAATGGGGCAAGGGCAGAGTAAATTATTTAAAAAATACCGCGGCCTAATTGACATCCGCAATGGAAACTTGACACTGGAATAATGGACCACTAAGAGATACTCCTTCCGTTCTATTTTATTTGTCATAAATTTTTTAATTTAATTTTTTATTTTACTTCTCATTTTTCACAAATCAAATCAAGAAGAAATAATTTTTTTTTCATGTTTTACTTCTTCAAATTAAACATCATTTATTAAGGGTACTATGATAAATTAATTATGTTATTAATTATTTTTCTTAATTAATGTACCAAATTAAATTGAGATAAGTAAAATAGAACGGAGGGAGTACTAAAACGTAAGTATTCTTGGCATAAAATTCAAAACCACAGAAACAATCTTAACGCAGTGGTCTTTCCAAATTACTTAAATCATGGAAAATGCAGTGGTTTATCTGAACTACATACACAATTATACATATTTATATAATTTTCTGTAAGAAATTTTGCAAGATTACCGGTGCCTAAAACAAAAAGGTACATATGCAAAAAAATTTGGAACAAGATAGTGAAACACACACGCATAACTTTACCATATATTGTCAGAGAACAAAGCTGTATAACTGGGATAATAATAATAAAGCTGTATAACTGGGATAATAATGGTAAAGTGTATAACTTTACCATTTGACAAGCTTGACTCCGGTGACACAAACACCGGCGACTTAACAGCGGAGGCAACAAGTAAGTACGTCATCCCCTCTCTCACTTTCTGGCCTATCTCTTGGGTCTCTCTCTCCCTTCCCGTCTTGTTCTCTTCCCATACCATCAACCCAGCTAGCCTGCCGGGGAGATTCGGGCTATCACCGTCTGACTCCGACGGCCGAAAGGAAACTGCGTCGTCCATAGGCTTGACTCAGAAAGATGCACCAGCAACAGGTTGGTACACAGTCATCGGCTTACAGATTTTGGCGACCAAATCCCGGCAATAATCACACGAAGCCCCGACGACTTTTTCGGCGACGCACCGGCGACACTCCAGCGAAGCACCAGCGGCTTTTTTCCCGGAGACTTTGACCGGCAACCTATATTCCGACACCAAACTTTCGGTAACATCTATTACTTTATTAGTTAGGCACTTTCAATAGCTTGGTTACTTTGATCTATTGTGTTTCTTGTTTGATTCCTTACTTGGTCACTTCTTGTTTATTTTTTTGTCTTTTGGTTCTGGTCTGTCTCTTACGAATTTTCCTGTTCTTGTTTCTGATTCCCTTCTGCGCATAGTTTTTGTATTTTTATAGCATTTGTAGTGTTTAAATTTTTATTGTAGTTTGAGCTTTATGTGTGCATTGATTGTTATTGTTGTTCTTAGACTTGGTGGTACTTTGTGTGAGTAGTGGCTTGGGTGGCTCATGGTGGAATAGGGTCATGTCCTGGGGGTATTGGGGGTCGGGGGTGAGGTCGGGGGCTGAGGGTGGGTTAGGTTCGACTTACGGAGTGCGAGGTGTTAAGGGAGGGGTTAAGAGAGTTGATAGTTTAAGGGTAGGGTCGTGGAACATTGGGACCCTGCAGGGTAAGTCGATAGAACTGGTTAAGATTCTTAGGAGGAGAAAGATTATTATTGCGTGTGTCCAGGAGACTAAGCGGGTAGGTTCTAAGGAGAGGGAGGTAGATGGGTACAAGTTGTGGTAATCAGGTAGTGATAGGCGTAAGAATGGCATAGGTATCTTAGTGGATGAGGAGCTTAGGGAGTAGGTAGTGGAGGTTAAAAGGGTTATTGATAGGGTCATGACTATTAAGTTGGTCTTGGGGGGGTCTACTTTGAACTTCCGTAGTACGTATGCACCACAGGTGGGCCTGGACGACGAGGAGGAGAAGAGCTTTTGGGAGGTTTTGGACGAGGTGGTTAGAGGTGTGCCTAGTTCGAAGAAACTCTTCATAGGGAGGGATTTCAATGGGCACATTGGGTCTGCACCATTAGGGTATGATGATGTGCATGAGGGTTTTGGGTTCGGGGTTAGGAATGACGAGGGAGCTGCGTTTTTGGATTTTGTGAGGGCCTTTGGGTTGGTGGTCATGAACTCTAGCTTCCTGAAGAAGGAAAAACACTTGGTTACTTTTTGTAGTAGGATAGCCAAGAATCAGATTGACTTTTTGTTGCTTAGGAAAGGGGATAGAGTTTTGTGTAAGGATTGTAAGTTAATTCCGAGCGAGAATCTCGGGACTCAGCATAGGCTCCTGGTGATGGATTTAGTTATCAAGAAAGGTAAAATGCGTCGGGGTAGGAAGGGTAGACCTAATGTTAGGTGGGGCATTCTGACTCCGGTTAGTGCCCTAGAGATAGGGGCTAAGTTGGAAGGGTTGGGGGTGTGGGAGTGCAGAGGGGATGTGAATAGTATGTGGAATAGAGTCGATAGTTGCATCAGGGAGTCAGCTAGAGAGGTATTGGGTGTTTCGAGTGGTCGGTCTGACCGGTATCGGGGGGATTTGTGGTGGAATAAAGAGGTTACAAAAAAGGTGGAGACGAAGAAGGCGGCTTACGCTAAGTTGGTGGAGAGTAAGGTTGAAGAAGAGAAGCGGGTGAGCAGGGGGGAGTACAAGGTAGCTAAAAAGGAGGCTAAGTTATCTATCATGGCTGCTAAGACAGCAGCCTTTAAGAGTTTGTATAAGGTGTTAGAGAAGAAAGGCGGGGAGAAAGGGTTGTTTAGTGATACGCCCAAATTACACCTCTCTTACGAAAGAGTAAGCGGTCGTTGTCAAATATATAACCCAACTAGGTTGGGGTCGATTCCTACAGGGAATATGGTGCTAATTAAGTTGTATACAGATTAGTTGACTTTTAATCGTTTGATTCCGTAAAATAAATAGGGGGGATTTGATTCAATTCACAAATTAATGGTTTCAGTTTAACAAGATGAAATATGTGTAGTAGTATTCAAATTCAGAGAAATAGCAAGCTAGGGTTATGTCCACCTTATAGTTTTCAATACTTTCTAACTATGGGCGCTATGATTTCATACATGCATTGTGTTTACAAAGAAACGTATTGTATTTAATAACATAATCCTAGTGTTTCTCAACCATCAAGGACTAATTCACTTTAATTCTCTCGAATCAAAAGCGTTTACCAAAAACAATACGAAATCTCCAAGTAGTTAATCTTGCTAAGACATTAACTTATGAAATAGGGGTTGGTAATCCTATTTTCTTATCACTACTCTCTTTTCCGAACAACAACCTTTCTTTCGAATAAGTTGCATTTTAAGGCATATCCTCTATGTTTGCAACCACGAGAATTCAAGATAAGCGAAGAGAGTATGATATAAACAAGTCAATGCATAATGAATTCAAAATCCAAAGTAATAGATTATATGCTACAAGGCTTCCATAACCCTAACTAATAAACTTAGCTACTCATGAATAAAACGAAAATCATCATAAATACATTCATCATACCAAAAACTAGAAGACGATCTTGGTGTGCGAATGGTGAAAGTAAGAGAGAAAAAACATTTTTCTCTCTCGCCACCCTAAGCCGCTATTCTCCCCTCTCTGAATAATACAGAATAATTGAATAATCAATAAAAATTCAGCATTAAGCCTTTTAGTAATCTTTTCTCTCATAATTGCCTTCTAGGTTCCTGAGCTAATTATAAATGACAAACTGGTCTTGGACATAATTTCTAGGCGCCACAGTTGGTCCAGATTGTAGTTTATAGGCGCCACGTTTGGTCCAGATTGTAGTTTCTAGGCGCCACATTTGGTCTAGGTTGCTACTCTCTCTTGTGTTATATGACATTCACATTCCATAGTCCCATAATATCTTCATCTACCTCATTAATGCCTGAAATCATGCTAATCACATCGGTTAGCTCAATTACATAGAAGTAAAGTAAAAACATAAGAAACTAGGCACTTTGTTCTCTAAACATAGCTAAAATATGGATAAATTATGGTGCTTAGGCGTATAAATACACCTAAGATCATTTAGGATTGCCAAGGTTAGGGAGAGGAAGGGTCGTGATCTGGATCAGGTGAAGTGCATTAAAGGAGGGGATGATGGAGTTTTGGTTGACGACACCCTCATTAAGGAAAGATGGCAGGAGTATTTCCACAGATTTTTGAATGATGAAGGGGACAGAGGTGTGGTGTTAGGAGAGTTGGACCATTCTGGGGAGTGTCGCGATTTTGGATTTTGTTGGTGTTTTAGGGTAGAGGAGGTCGGTGATGCTATTCGCACAATGTGAAGGGGCAGGACGACTGGACCCGATGAGATTCCGGTAGATTTTTGGAAGTTCTTTGGTGGGTCAGGGTTGAGGTGGCTGACCAACTTGTTTAACAATATTTTCATGTCGGCAAAGATGCCCGAGGCATGGAGATGGAGCACGATGATTCCTCTATATAAGAACAAGGGTGACATCCAGAGTTACAACAACTATCGGGGTATTAAGTTGTTGAGTCACATAATGAAGATTTGGGAGAGGGTGGTGGAGTGAAGGTTGAGGAAGATGGTGTCTATTTTGGAGAACCAATTTGGATTTATGCCTGGAAATTCACATTGTGCGGAGAATGGTAGAGCAGTATAGAGAGAGGAAGAGGGATCTTCACATGGTGTTTATAGACCTGGAGAAGGCGTATGACAAAGTCCCTAGGGAGGTTCTTTGGAGATGCCTGAAGGCGAGGGGTGTTCTTGTGGCGTACATCAGAGCGATTGAGGACATGTATGAGAGGGCGAGGACTCGGGTAAGGACAGTGGGAGGAGATTCTGAGCATTTCCCAGTCTTGATCGGGTTGCACCAGGGATAAACTCTTAGACCATTTTTATTCGCTTTGGTGATGGATGTACTGACGCGGAGTATACAAGGCGAGGTGCCTTGGTGTATGTTTTTCGCGGATGATATAGTTTTGATTGATGAATACGGCAAGGGGTAACATTAGAAGATATTGAAAAAAATTAAAAGGAGTTGATTTCTCAAAAATAATTCCAAAAGTGGAATATGAATCTACAAATTTAAAAACTAAAAAAATCAATAAGTCCCACTGCTAGTGAAATACTAGGAGTAAGAAATTCTCTATGCATGATTAGGTTAGATGTAATATTTGTACCTGACTTTGAATTTTTAGACAAATTATGGAATAGTCCGGAAAATTCTATTAAAAAGGAATGGTATAAACAAAAATATTCATTAAAAGAAAGATATTCTTTTAGATAAAAATAGTACAATGATATGCAAAGATTAAGATGCAATATTGAATTTTTAAATGGTTTGAAATTACAGAAAAATTAGATGATCAAAAGGATTCGGTAAACATGATTGTTAATAAATGGTATACTACTAATAATAAAGTAGTAGAATCAATAATTCCTCCGTTAGAAGAAATTAGCCTACCAGTAGAAGGTAGAATTGTTACTGCCTCACCTTTTAAATTAGATATAGTAGATACTAAAGGTGTTCCTATAAATAAGGATATAAATAAAATACTCCAACAAAATAATTATACAAATTAATTATTACATGTAATATCTAAACAGGTTCCCGAAGCCGAGAATAAATTAACTTTTAAAGATAAACTGAGTTCTTCTTATTATGATAAAAAATTAGAAACTCATCCAATTTTTAAATTACCATAATTCTCTAAAGATAAATTTCCTAAATTTGAACAAAAGTTTGAAGTAACTGATGGTATTTTAGGAAAAATTAATGGACGACTAAAATCCAAATTAAAAGTCACCAATGACATTATTAAAGAAAATAATAAAAACTCAACATCTAATGTAAATAATATAGTACAGGTTGGGATACTAAAAATATGAATCATAAAACTAAACGTTGCAGAATCTTAAATAAAAAAGACAGAAGTAATAATTTATGTTGCATCTTTGAAAAAACCAAAGATAATTCCTCTCTAACAAAAAATATTAATAACATTTGCAATAATAAATTAGCTAATTATGATAAATACACCGGTTCATGCTGCATTTGCAATAATCGTTGTATTAATGTTATTACCAATAATAAAAGGAAAAAAGAAGTGTTGTTTGATATTATCAATCATTTAGAAGATCCAAGCCTTAGGAAGAAATATTTAATAGCCTTAAAAAATATTGTTCTTAATCAACATTTTGATAAAGAAATAATTGCATCCTC
The DNA here is from genome assembly GCF_002878395.1 of Capsicum annuum. Lineage (NCBI taxonomy): Eukaryota > Viridiplantae > Streptophyta > Magnoliopsida > Solanales > Solanaceae > Capsicum > Capsicum annuum. Next base: position 83,927,108 of record NC_061122.1, read on the forward strand.
TACTATGAGAAATATGTCAGGCAAAGAACAAAAATTAGAAACAACTATACAAGACCTTCAAGTATAGTTACAATACTTAAAAAGAGAAGCAAAAATATTTAAGTAGCAATTTAATAATAATTGACTAACTAACAATTTAACTTCTAACAGAAAATCTAAACCACGTCAATTAGAGCTTGGAGAAGTATAAAAAATAAAAAGAAATAATAAAGATATTAAGTTCCTAGAAAATCATTCAAAAATTGACAAAATTACAAAAGATAAAGCACAAAGTTACCATATACCCGTTACATTAGTTATAAATAAAAATTACATAATTCAAAAGGTATCACTACTAGACACAGGAGCAGATCGAAACTGCATCATTAAAGGAATCATCCCCAGTAAGTATCTTGAAAAAAGTACTACAAAATTATTCTCAGCAACACGCGAAAGATTAAAAATAAATTATAAACGACACAATGCACACATATGTAATGATGAAATTTATTTCATAAATGACTTTGTAATAACCAAAGATATAAATGAAGAGATAATTTTAGGTATACCTTTTACAAATCAAATAAAACCTTATACTGCCGAATTAGATGGTATCCATACCACTATTTTGAGGGAAAAGATTATTTTTCCCTATCTAAATAGTTTATCAAAAGCAAAAAGTGACCTTATAAAAAATAAAAAGGTCTTTAAATCAATTTAATTTCACAACAAATAAATTATTTCAAGGTGAAATAAAAATCAAAAGAATTAAATCTTCTTTAAAACCCCCAGAGGTAGAAGCGAAAATTAAAAATCTACAAGAAGTCATAGAGCAGGGCTTATAATTGATAACTAGTCTTGGGGAACCTCTTTCCTTTTCAGCGCCATTATTGACATAAAAGGTTAAACAACTCCAAGGTGATTTAGAAGGTTGAATAATTTTTTTATTTAATAAATCATTAATTTTCTTTTTATAGTATTTCATTAATTCATGGTTCATTTGAATGGGTCTTGTCTTTGTTGGAATAATCCTTTCATCAAATCCCTCAACATAGGGTAATTCAACAGTAAATGTTAAAACAAAAAATATGAATAGTAAGGTAAATACAAAAGAAATATCAATAATATATAGGGTATATTGCAGATTAATGAAAATAACCTTAGCCCCTAAGGCTAAAATAATTAGTAATAAAGGAGATATCATGCTTATGGAAGATAACCTTAATCATAAAAATATCTTTGTCCCAAAAATGATAAAATTGGATGATGTATTAATAAAAAGATAATTGGCATTTCGACTATAACTACCTAAAAATTTGATGAAATATGTGATATTTGTGATTTTATGTGATTTGACTGTTTACCCCATCCCGTAGTTATATTATGATATTTCTGTGGTCTGGGAGTGATTGGAATGATTTTCGATGCACTTTGGTATCATTTATGCAATATTTTGATTTTCGATGGCTTCAAGAGCCTTATTTTGGACTTATGGGGATATCTTTTGATCCATACGATAGATGACCGAACGGACTATACCAGCAGCTCCGGAATATCAATTTTAGGCTAAGTAGATATTTGGTTCGGATCCTGGTGCACCTGAGCTCATTTTACCCTATTGGGCGGAAGTTAGAAAATTGGAAATATGAGTGTGGGACCCGACCCACATTTGATCGAAACGACCTCAGATAGAAAATCTGACTTTGCCAGTAGATTCGGAATATCGGTTTTAGGGTGTTAGCATATTTGGTATGATTTTATGGCTTTTAAATCTCATTTCGACTCTCGGTTTGGAAAATTATAATTTCAATTTTCAGGAGTCAATTTTGTAAAAATGATATTTTTTTTGAAAATCTGATATCACCATTGCGTCTGAAACATCGAATTTAGTATAGTTGCATAGTTCATTTGTGTAATTCAGACTCCGAACGAATTTTGGACACCCCATCAAACTTCAAATTAACTTTTAAAAACAAAAATTTGCAACTATAGCAGATTTTCTGCTAGATATAGCAGATTTACCCCTATTTTTGGTCCATTTTGCTCATTTTTCATCTTTCCTCTTGAGAGTTAAACCTAAAATAGTGTGGAGCTTAAAAGTAGAGTTTGTGAGAGCTTGGAAAGCTAGATTAACACCTTTTTCTTGGTTTTATTACAGATTAAAGGTAAAAATTCACCCATTTCTTAATAATTTCTTGATTAATTTATCAAAACCTCAAAAATCTTAGGGCATGATTTTAAACCCAAATTTCACTCCTTTTCACTTGAATAATATTTTTATCTTATAATTACTAGTTTTTTATTAATTTAACCTTCAAAACAATTCCGACTCTTGATTCTAATCCAGATTTCAAAGATTTTACCCGGTAAAGTTCAAAATGGTTTTTTCTTCAATTTGAACCCCATTTTTTTTATTCGATTTAACTTGAGTTTTCAGCTGTAGGTTCTTAAAAATATGGGGAATATATTTTTGAAGTAAAGTTCTGATTTTACTCTTTTTTTAAAAAAACTCATTTGGGGGTCCGTTTTTATCTCAAACAAAAAATAGTCAATATGGATGTCATTGGTTTTGTTTTGACATCTAGATTTCATATTTGATGTTTTTAATGGAGTTTGGGATTATTCGTGAAAAGTAAGATCTTGGGTTTAAGCGTAGCGGACTGGTTTCAGCTTTCGAGGTAGGTTATGGCTTAACTCTTCAGACTGGGCTGACTATTAAATGATGGTACAAAATGCATGTTAATGGTGGGAACTAATCATTAAAAATGGCTATCTATGAGTTGTGCCCGTGTGGGGCTTATATGTGATGTAATTATCGAAATTGAGATATTATATGATACGTGTGACCGTGTGGGGTTCTATGTGATATTGATAGCCTTGAATACATATGAATAATTGTATTGTGTTTTTAAAATGCTAATGTGGTACCATTGATGTATTGTGATTATATTCATACTTTATTAGCAAATGAGACATGTGAAAATTCATGGATGATACGAAAATAATTAGCGAATATTGACGCATGTGGTTGTGGAAATGTATCATTGTGGTTGGTTGTGGAAATATATCATATGGTTGTTTGTGGAAATACTCATTGTGATTGGTTGTGAGAATTATATCTTCATATTATACTCATTCATGAAATATTGGTTCTACCGTGGCAACATTTGAGAAACACTAGCAACACCTTTTTAAAAGATATTATAACATCTTATAAAACTCTTTCCAAAGGTTGTGCTGGAAAGGAGATATGGGATATGTGGATTGTATATGGGTTGACAAACCCTCTATGGGTCCTACCTTGGGAGGCTTGCCTCCGTAGGTGTATACGGGGATTATGCGATGATCTCAGAGGTTGTACGATGACCTCGTGCATCATCATCATCATCATTATTATATACATTACACTTAATTTAATGTGTTATGTTGTGTTGTATTGGCATATTGACTTGTCATCTCTGTATTTATCGTATCTTTTTTTACTTATATTTGATGATCTTGTATATGCATGTTCCCTTTATTCTTTTTATATGTGATATAACACGTACTTTTGTTCTATCTTGGTGTGAGATTGCAATATATGTGAGATTTATTAGAACTGTTAGTGCAAGCGGTGTGGGCTACCTGTAACAACTTGAGACTACCCCCAACCATCACACGGTGCTTGAAACTACAAGTGATCCCAAGCTAACCCATGAACTGGCATACTGTTAAGCAACTGAATCATAATAAAAAGAATAAAAAGTTCTGTTGTGCTAAAACATAATCATGGAATAATATTAATAAATACATTACTAATAAAGTTTATGATCTGATAAAACTAAAGGAAGAAACTGAAATTTTCATGACTGACTCTGAATGACATCTATGAAACCTCTACTATACTAACTATAGATAGTTGGGACATGCCTCCAACCACCACTAATCAATACACATGGAAAATAAATAAATTGTACATGAACTAAAACTGTCTGGAGTTCCCAAAGTAGAAGAACTCATCACCTGTTGGCTGAAATCTGTAACTGTCTAATCGTGATGTGTGGGCTATAATTAGTACCAACATTATGAAATAATATAGACACATAGATGTATATATGGATTAGTACATCTGGAATGTACTGGGTATGCAGGAGTGAATGCAACAAGTAAAACTGATTTCACACGTAATCATAAAACATGCATGCTACGTGTCAGTAGACTCACCAATAGGCTGAAATAAACTGAAAAATGAAATATCTTAAAGCATGAGTGACAAATATTTTATGATAAGATGGTTAATCTCTACAGTTAGTTTCTGTAAATTTTACTTTAATGATATAAGTATAACTGAAGCTGCGATATAGCAGATCATGGATACTGTATGAATAATAGGTCTGAAACTATGTGATGGAAACTGATATAAATCGAGGATCTGAATATACAATCACACTGAGCACGAAGGCATAAACATACTAACTTATATTATTAATGCCTGTCTCTATATTCCGCCTGCCTTCTTTTCTCATCCTCAACCTGCTACATATGAACAGTCAGCCTCGACATGTCCATATGCTTCATGAGCAAAACGGTCTTACTCTCTAGCATTAGATCTTTGTTTAGCCTAGAAGCAAACTTTCTCAGTCTCGACCTCCTATCATCCACCAAATCAGGAGCATACCTCGACAACTGATGGAACTTTAAAGCATACTCCCTTATAGACATTCTCCCTTGCTTGAGATTTACAAACTCCTCCATCTCAGCATCACTCAACTCTTGAGGAAAGAACCCATCCATGAAGGCATTAGAAAAGGCCCCCCCACAAACCATCATCTTCTACATCACCCTTATCGTTGTCCCACTCCTCATACCATAGATAAGTAACCTCTTTGAGCTGGTAAGCTGCAAAATTTACTCTTTCCATATTAGTAGCCCTCATTACCCGAAAGATCTTCTCTATCACATTAAGAAAGCCTTGTGGGTCTTCCTCTACCTTCACTCCCTTAAAAGTAGGAGGACTCCTCTTCATAAATAGTCCAAGCCTAACGGCTTCAGCAGACACAACACTAGTCGTAACCTATTCGGCCTGAGCAACAACCAGTTGGGCAATAACATGCATATACTAATGAAACTCCACATTCATCAGGTTGCCTTGAGGGACCTGAGGAGTAGGAGGAGGAAGACGAGAAATAGGAGGAACTCCGATATAATCAGGAATAGGACCATGAGATCGAAGATTAGCCTCGAAAGTAGAACGTGCTCCATCAGCATCACTTCCAGATGGGTAAGAAGAATTTTCTTGTGTTTTATATTTAGGAGGCATGATTTGAAAGATGAACAAACAAGGATTAGAAGAGATTCCAAGACTGAGAAGTCAAGCTTGGAGAAAGAATACCAAGAAAGTTAAACATTCCTAAATGTCTTGCAACCTCTCCCTTATGAGTGTGGTGCACTACACATCTCTAAAAGAGACTCTACTCGACATGGCTTTATGGACTTCTAATTGACCATGAACCTAGGCTATGATACCAACTTGACGCAAACCAAACGAGGGCCTTGTCGTAATGGGCATCCCAAGTCCAACTAGGACTGAGGACCGCCCCCTTAACCCAACTCAACCACCGTACAACCTTGGATGAGCTGAATTTTGAGCATATAACAAGATTGTCCAATGCTCTCATGAAGACTCTGGGATAGGGTCACTACCTAATCTAACCATACCAAACCAACCATCCATTCTATACCAAACCATTTAGAAAATATCAAACATAATATAATAATCAAACCTAAAATATAATATGATGGAACAACCAACAAATATCGACCAATGATGTCAGCCCTAACACTAATGCTAATGCTAAGGCCGACACTATTACCGATCCCGCCCATACCAACCCCCAAAAGTACCACAAAATCTCTATCCATAAGAATACAAATATCTGATTAGGACATGCCCCCAACCATGGACAAAACTGATATTCGGAAAGAAAGTAAAAAGTCTAAGAATTCCAATATGAAATGATGTCTTCTGAAAGGATGTAAGCTCACCACATCAGTCCAATAAACTATCCCCAAATCAAGTACTATGAAGGAGGAGTCGAATGGTTAGTTCTGCATAGCATGGGTATACAACCGCTAGTAGACAGGTTAGCGGGTTAACACTAGCATGAAACTTGGGATAAGGATAAAGTAATGCCAGTTATCAAAACCAAATGAAAACCATCTAATGCAAACAACCATACATATATAAGTAAGTGCTGGGAAAAGGGACCGGGTTTAGCATACCATTAAAACCTTTGCCTAGGTTGTGTAGCTTAGCCATCCTACCACCCATGGGCTATATAGGTTTAGCTCCTCCTACTGAAGGGTCCAGTACATGTAGTCACACGACCAGGCAATATCTATAGGATGACTAGTACATCCCTTCAATATAAACATGACGCTCGCATGTTGCCATCGAAGATTCCTCATATAGACAAATATGAGTTTTCGATTTTGACCCCCCCGGGACCGCTACCTTCCATGGCTTAGCTTACGTTTCACGCCATTAATGCCCAATTAAAACCATTAACAAACAATCCAGTTATTAACCAAGGCTTTCAATAAACCAGTGATATCGTCATACTACCATACTTGCAAGCATTATCCATAACCAAACCATTTAGATTAAAGGGACATTCAAGTGCCTTATTATTAGCCATTTTAAACCTCTTAGGAGACTACCATGTTCTCCACAAGCATAACCAATTAGCCATTAACCTTTGTAAGCCATTGAAAAATATTTAAAGTTTCATATATAAGCTGAAAACAAGCAAGAGTGCCATTAAAATTAGTCAATACAATGAACATATCTTTATAAACATCTTATCAAACACCTTGGGGGCATAATATAACCAAAACCAAATTCCATTACCATTAAACCATTACCGTGCAATTCAATTGTCCAAAACCATCGTTAATGCATAAAAAACATAATTAAAACCATAAGAAATCATAATCAAGCATTTAACATCAAAACTCCCAAATCAATAGTTGAAAGCCATTATCATACAAGAGAAAAACCATAAAATAAACCATGTAACCATGACTTTAATTGAAATTAAAATTAAGGAAGAGAATCATGCCTTAAACAAAGAAGATTGATGGAAAAAATTCACCAAGACAAGCCCCAAAGTAATCCCTTAGTTGAAACCCTAACTCTTTGTCCCAAAAGTTCTTGAGAGAATTATGATATGTCTAGGAAGGATTTCTAAGTGTTTAAGAGTAAAATAATAAGGTAAATAACCTTCTAAGTGTATTAGAAGTTGTGGGTCCTTATTAGGGTAAGTAGGAAAATATCCAGATTACCCCCACTCAAATCCCTTAAAAACCAGACATAGGGTCACGACTGACTTTCTTACGAGTCGTAACCTCCTTTACGGTTGATACCCATCTGATCGTAACCAAGCCTCAACCATGGATCAGATGCTGTCTAGTATACGACTCATCTACCTAAGTCGTAACCTCAATATACGATCCGTACCCATGATCTGTATCCTGGAAGAATGTAACACCAGAAGGATCAAACACTGACTACCTTACAAGTCACCTACATTACTCGTACCGAACCATACGACACTCACTCCTAAGTTGTATCCATTCCAATGATAAAAATCATCCCACCAACTAATACTGATCAGCTTATGACAGGACTTTACTATTCGTACCCCGACATACGGCTCGTACCATGAGTCGTATTGGGACAGAAGAACGGGATTCCAGGAAATTTTCTAATGTCCAAGCCTGGAATGCTTCATTTATACTTTCATATATGTATCATGGAGGGAGAAGGGTATACGGGAATCCCCGTCTCCTATGATATCTCCGGTTCATGCGGTTACATGCACTAGGGCCCGTTCAGGGGGTAACACTAGACCCATATAGCCTGTGGGTGATTTTAGGACGGTCAAACTACATAGCCTAGGTTAAAGGTTTCAAATGCATGCTAAACCCGATTCCCTTTTTCGGTATGGAATATACATATATATATATTTATATATATACATAATCACACATGGTAATTTACTTAGTTTTAAATGTTGACATTATTTTATCCTTATTCCTGAGTACATGTTAGCGTTCACCCGCTAACCCATCTTCGGGCACTGTATCCCTACGCGATGCAGGAACCGACCATACGCGATGACCGGCCATACTCTTCCTCTTACTTAGTGATTGGATTCGGGGACAACATTCGTGTCAGACTGAAGTCGTGAGCTTTCATACTCCGGAAGACTCCATTTCATATTATGGACTTCTTTATATTGTTTAGTTATTTCTAGGACTTTGGTTTTGGCTATGGTTGGGGGCATGTCCCGACCAGATGTTCTTTGTTTTCAGTAAGAGGCTTTGTGTAACTACTATGGGCATGGACGATGTCGGTATTGGTGTCAGCCATGACATTGGTATTGGTATTGAGGCTGACACCGATTGGATGTTTGGTTGGTTATAGTTATGGATTTTATTATTCCCTTTCAATTATAATTTTGTTTTATCTTGTTATATATTCAGAATTCATCCGACATAGGGTGCAGGGCGGTTATGGTTGGGTATTGGGGGTGGTCTTCGATCCCGATTGGGCTTGAGGCACGTGACACGACTAGGCCCTGATTTGGATCGTGTCAAAGATTTTGTCCACTGAATTTTTCTTGTAAGGTTTTTAATGATATAACCTATATGCACATTATTAGATATGTGTACTCTTTTCCTTTTCTAGAGTTTTTCTATTTTAAATCATTTTAGCATGCTTTTAACGAGACACATTATCTAGTAGACATTCAAGGGGGAGTGTCATAATATTGATATAATATATTATTTTATAGTGAATTTCTATAAAAAAAATCGAGATAGTTTCTATTAAGATTTAGTGAATATCTATCAAGATATAAAATACCTATGTTTAAACGAAAACAAGAAATAAGAATTACTATGTGTTCTCCCTCCTTTCTTTTTTTTGTTCTTACTTTAATATTTCAACTCTTTTTTTGTTCTTGCTTTAATATTTCATGACAGATACCTTTATTTATATAGTAGTTTGTTTTCATTTTTGTATGGAAGAAGTCATCATTTTCACCTTAAACTATACTTCAAAAGTCAAAGACACACCTAGACACACCTAAACCATTAGAGTGCCCCATCACAAACCTATACTATATAAAAGTGAATTTTTCTACTCCCTGTAAAGTATTATACCATTTGCATGAGGTGCGGTATTTCACACGCGTCTGACACGTCAGTGTCACGTTAGCATAATACGAAAATAATAATAAATTTATTATTTTCATATTTTTTTCTTTTTAATTTAAACTTCTTTTTTCTTTTATATCTATCACAAAACCTCCATTATTATGGTGTATATCATAGTTGTACCATCAATTAATCACTATCATAATTTTATCTCACCAACAAAGTTACCATAACAATCAATTTCTTCTAATCATGTTGTTCATCCGTAATTGATCTTTTTTTTTTAAATAAAAAAACTTCTCTTCTTCTTCGTTGACTTTTTAGTGAGGCGAGAAATATTTGTTCTTTTTATAATGAAGGAAGAGATATATGGAACAAATCTACCAAAAATATTAAAAATTTAAAATATGTAGAAGATTATGGCGGTGAGTTAGATAATTAATCAATGGTATTGTGATAAAAATTAGTGGTGATAGATGAAACATACCTTTATTTAATGGGGGTGGGGTGCGAAGAAGGTGCGTTAATTGGGAGTGGAGTTGGAGTTTGGAGGTGGTGGTGCTCAAGAAGATATGTTAGTTGAGGATGGGGTTGAAGTTTTGGGTGGAAGTGCTGAAGAAGAAGATGGTTTAGGGTGTGGGAGGAGAGATGCAATGTTGGGGTCCAGAGGAGCGACTGGGGAGGAAATATTTTAATTTTTAATTTTTTTTCTTTAATTTATAGTTTAGAGGCATTTTTTATTTAAATTTAAATAATTATTTTTTTCAACATTAGATTTAGGGATAAAAATTTCACATTTAGCTAGTTTAGGCATGTATAATTCACTTCAATAATTTAGGTAGCTGTTTGACCATAATTTTTTTTTCTTTTTTTCCAAAAAATTATTTCATTTTAGTGAAAAAGTGAAAATACACTACGTTTGTTCATGAATTTTTCAACTCTAACTTCAAAAAATTATTAAAACTTATTTTCATATTTTTCACTTATAATTCTCTCACAAAATTTTAAAAATAACTTTAATTTATATTTATAATTAAACACAACTTCAACTCCAACTCCAACTCCAACTCTAACTTAAAAAAAAAATAAATTTCATTGACAAACGGGGTGTAGGTGTGTCAACGACTTCCATTTTTGTATTTTTGTTGGACCCCCTGCTGTCGTGTGCAACAGTCGACACAAAACCATTGTTGGGTACTCATCTGCCATCTCGGTTTGATCGACCACTCCACCCTCGGCTACCTCTCTTTCTCCGGTGATCTCTTTCTCTGGCCAAATTCATTTGTGAGCTCTTCCTCATCTTTCCTCATCTCATCAGTCAAAACCCTAGTTCATTTTTCACTCTTCTTTGTGATTTTACAAGTTTATTTGCATTCTAATTTTCTTCACATTCAATGTTGACTTCAAATTTTGTTGATGTTTAATCTGCCTTTGAATCTTATTGACTAATTCTGGGAGATTTATCTGAAGGAAAATTGAAGCTGAATAATAATAAAGAGAAAACAAAACCTAAAATTGAGATCTCTAACGTCACATTGTGGGTTTTCAGTATGAAAGCCGTAAATGCATGTCATTTACAAATACATTCATTTGGTATCTATCATCCTCTGTTGTTTACTGTGTTTCGATTATCGTACTATCTTATTGTTCTTACCCAAGAATTGATTTCATTGTCTGACTTCTTAATTCGATCTAAAATGTCCCTTCAACTACAAATATGTCTATCCACATGAGTCCTTTATTAATGCTGGTGCATTTAAAGTGCTTGATAGTTACCTGGTACATCGTACATATTGCTGGTGTGAGGTGACAGGTATCCCATGGAATTAATGGATGTGTGGGAAAGCTGGCCCGGATGCCACTGTCATTTTGAAAAAGAAGTTCTTGATAGTTGCTAGCTGTGGAAGCCTTCTAGAATGACCTGTATGTTCCTATCCTTATGTTGCAAGAACTAATCTTGAACTATGTCATCTGCAGGTTCTTCTAAGATAGGATTTTGGTTAACTATTCAGTTCTTATAGCATGGTAAAGTTTCACCTATTGCTTATTGTTGTTGGGCATATGTTTCTTACTGCAATCACATACACACACAAAAAGAGATATGTATGCGTAATTACTTATTTGTCATGAGTAATTGGCCTTTTAATTTCAACATCAGCTAATGGCTACCTCATGTATACGTGGTTCAGCTTAATCTGTATGCAATCTTTATGCTTAAAATACCAACTTTTAAGACATATGCCATGCTTACTGTGCCTTAAAATGATTGGGCATCCTTCTTGCAGAATTATATAATTGGAGCTTTCAAGCCAGCATGCAACATCTCAATCACGTTCGGTGATGGAAAATCCCGCAAACCGGTAAGTTATCATTCTCATGTTTCTTAGATATTAGCACTTATCATGTTTATAATACTTGTCAGTGAAGATGATGCCCTCGGCTGAGATTGATGGAACAATCTACAGTTACATGTAGCAACTTCAGGAGCTTTAATCATGTTAGTAGAAACACTTTTGTCTTCGGTGATGTAAGACACTTTTGTCTTAAATTGCTCAATGTTAACTTCACAACCTGGATGGGAAAAAGTAGCTGGGATTCTTTGTTTCGACTAATAGCAGCTTGCTGTTCCTTGATGGAAAAAGTAACTTCATCATGTGCTTATCAAAGCTCAACTTTGTTGCTTGCTGTCTATTAAATCTCATTTTAATCTACTTTGGTACACTATTGTTGTATGGCAAATCTATCCCCTCACCCTAAACACTTAAACTATTTTTGCATGACAGACAATGTAATTATCATAATATAAGGACACGATACTTCCTGTTTAATGATATTCAAAAATCATTAAACCAAAACCCAGTTTATCTTTGTAATAAAATAGAAAAGGTGACAGAAGATACAATATCATGTTTGATTACCAGTTTCAAAATAAGATACAGTCTCATGTCTATGTGATGAAGAATATAACTTATTTAGTAACTTAAAGTTAAGGAATTTGATAGATTTGTTCTTTAGAGGGAGTAGTAACAGTAGGCATGGTGCGTTTTACATTATTGGGACACACCTCCAAAATATTTATAAAGAGAAGTTTAATATCGAAGTCCAGATCAGACGGATGCTGTAATTATGTGTCTAATTAGTATAAAGCAGATATACCGTGAAACAAGACGTACTGCCCTAAAATGTGCATGTAAATAGATGCAACCTATCTCACTTATCCAGAAAAACAAAAATAAAAAAAGAAAAAAGAAAAAACATAGATGCAACATATCTCAACTGAAGAAGTGTCAAAACAAAATTGGAGACTTGTTGACTCTACAAGTTGACGGCTTGCTTGCTATCCTATTTTCTGTTAGGTCCCCTTGAAGAAGGAAAATGGCCAAACTGTTATGGTCCCACTTTTCCAAAGTCAAGAAAACATTGCTGGAAAGGTATTATTCATGTAGCATATGATTCTTATAATACTCTTTTATTTGTTACTCGTAGAAGAGTACCTATTTATTTCATGACCTTTCTTCTGAGAATATAGTTTCATTATGACTTCAGATTTCTGTAGAACCAGTATCAGGAAAGAAGGCTGAACATAATGGGATCAAAGTTGAACTTCTTGGTCAGATAGGTGAGCTTTAACTTGTGCAAACTTTTAACAACTCTTTATCCGCATGCGATTTGCTGTCGCGTGTCCTTCTCGAATCATGTGCGCAGATTGCGAATGTAATTACATTGATCTTTTTTAATTTGAACTTTTTCTCATATCCATATACACAATACTTTCCATTATCTGCTTGCTATTTTTTTTTCCTTTTCTTTCATTGAGGTGTTCAACTAAAGTAACCATTTTGTGTAATTGGCAATTTAAGTAAAGGTTATGCTGAAAGACTGTTAATCTGTTACATAGGCAGCATGCTGCTTGCAATCAACCTGAGAAATGACTTTGTTTTTTAGTCCGTATGCTTATATCTTAATAGTCAGTTATATATCAATAAAAAATCTTGGGTTTCTCCTCTCCTTTGATCCTGGCCACGTCATTCATGTTTATGATGTTTCATTTTGTGTGTGGAACCGGCTACTTGACTGTCAGAAATGGAAGAACTAGCTTTCCATTTTGTTTTTTGTAGGTTTGAATTTGATACAACAATTTAGTTCAGGTAAATGTCTGGTTGCTGGTATAACTGTTCTTTGTGTAGTCTTTAACGGCTAAATTGCATTCAGCGATTTGAACATCTGCTTGACTTATCCTAAAGGAAAACTATCTTTCCTCCTTGCAGTTTCTCTCTTGTACATTCATGTTTGCTTTGCCATAAGTTCTTAGTTCAGATAAATGCGTGGTTTTTTGCTGGTATAACTGTTTCAGTTTTAGTTCTTTTCTGGCTATTCAGAGATCTCCGTATTGTACATCTGTGGTTTTCTAATTTTTTTTCCTGATTGTCCTACTGTGGAGAATTAATTCATGTTGTAATCTTTTTCTTGTCCAGAAATGTACTTTGACAGGGGAAACTTTTACGACTTCACCTCCCTTGGTGAGTATTTCATATATTATGCAAGTGGAAAAGAGAAATTTATTTCTTAGCTGGGTGAACCTGTGAAAACATGCTATATTGATTTTCTAGTTTAAATTTGACTGTTGCTTCTGACTTTTGAGCTCCTGTCATGTCAGATTATGTTAAGTTTTTAGAGTATATGGGTTTTCTAGTACGTTGATTTTGCTGTGAGTTTCCCATACTTCCTCTTCATGGAACCTAGATGAGTAGTCTAATGTTTCTCTTTTCTTCTGACTTTGCATGTCTTATAAGTTGACTCATAAGCTGTAGACCCAATTTTATTTAACTTTAAATTTAGCTGGACATCTATATTTTGCAGCTTCTTAATATTCTAGTTGCTTCATAGTCAAGAATTTAAGAATCAGGATTAATTTCACTTTTGTACGCACTTTGTTGTTCTTAGGTGCATTATGCAGCATTCCTTCGGTGTTTTTTCCTAGGAAATTTAGTTGAGGTTGCTTGAATCTCTTTCCCCTATTTCATCTACTGCTGTTCTATTACTCCCATCACAGCATTATAGTGATGCCAGGAAGTCCTGTTCATTCTTTTGCTTGAACCTCTCATTAAGCTCGATTTATCCACGGTCCAGAGATACATCTTTCCTGTCAACCTAGCAGAGCTTTTTCAGAGATCGCAAAATTGCATTGTCAATTGTTGTTTGTTAATCTCTTAAATTGTACTACACTGCATCTTCTACTTGTCTTTGCTGGACTGCAATAAGTTAGGCATTTTCAGTTTGAGCTGTTAGCTAGTGGGTATGCAAATTTGGTATTAGTGCTATTTAGGTGTTACAAGTTATTTGATATGAAAATACTCAGTTATACTACTTTGACATCCATTTGGAATTATAGTTATCTAACTTTTGTTAATAGTACTTCTTTGTCACCAGTCTTCTTTCCTTGTATTGCTTCGTTTACTCCATTTAATATTTCTCTTTGCAGTCCGAGAACTAGATGTTCCTGGTGAAATTTATGAAAGGAAAATATATCCTTTTGAGTTTTCAACTGTTGAAATGCCCTATGAAACATACAATGGGGTTAATGTTCGACTTAGGTAAGTTTCTTTTTTCTTGGAACCTTGCAGCATATATATGATACTTTTATATATAATGTTCTTCCTTGCTTTGTTTTGATGAAGTGACGATATAAATGTTTGTTTCCTCCATAGATTTTATTTAGTACTGTATATAGATTTGAATCTAGACTAGTGATGATTCCCCCAAGGCTGGGCATCATAATTTCCTGGTTTAATTAGTACAGTTTCACATGATGGAGGAATAACTTTTGCTTTCCATATTGAAGAATGCAGATAATTGGGAGTCTTTGATGACAATTGGGAGTCTTTGATGATTGAACTTACATTTCTCCTCCCTATAATTGGCTTGGTTACATTATAAACAAGAATCGGATCACTGAGAAGCAGATTGGAAGATATGGATTTTAGCTGGGAATAAATGTCGCGGCTAGGTCTGGTATGGCTAAATTGAAGGGAATCCACATATATACCAATAGATGACGAGGGATGAGAGAAGATATTGAGTGAAAGGACCAAAGAGTGATTGAGATCGGTAGATTAAACATCAATGAGTTCTGCAAGAACAAGTTCTAGTGAGAAGTCAGATCATCTCTCTCTAACAAGCGAATTTTACTTTTTCAAGAGTTTCCAATTCCTTGTTTCTGCTTCTTTCTTATTCCCTTGATCTATATCCTTAGATAATAATTAGAGTAAGAGTAACTAAGCCATGAAAGTATTGGTTCTTCAATGACTCTTTGATAGCACCATTCTGTCAATAGTAGTACCCCTTTGCAGTTATGTAGCTGCCTTTGATATTCGAGGTTTTCCTAATTCTGCTGCTATTGTCTTGTGTCCAAGCACTCTGTAAACCAATTACAACAACATACCCAATGTAATCCCACAAGTGGGGTCCGGGGAGAGTAGAGTGCATGCAAACCTTACCCCTAACTCGTAGAGATAGAGAGGCTGTTTCGGATAGACTCTTGGCTTAAAATAAAGCATATCCAAAATGTTCGAAAAAGGGGGTACAAAAACAAGAGGAGTACTACAGAAATAAGTGAAATGAAGAGCAATATATAACATATGGAGGATTGAATAGTAAAGCAACAAATAATGCGATATTTGAACAGGTAACTATGAGAATAGTGCTAATACCACGGGCACGAAAGGAGGTTCAAGTATGACAACCAAGCATTTCTCGTAGGAAAGATAGAGATTACTCAATTGTCAACTTACCTTCTACCTTAATTTGGGACGACCTGCCTCTACATCTCCTGATGCCTGATGCCTGCCACTGCCAATCTCTCACACCTCCCCACTGAGGCATCTACACTTACTCTTTTTCGGTCTTCACATGCCCAAACCTTCTCAACCTCACTTTCCTCATCTTTTCCACCGCATAGGTCACTTCTACGTTATTTCAGATATCTCTGTTCCTAATTTCATCTCTCCTACTATGCCCACACATTCATCTCAACATCCTTTATCTTCACAAATTTCATCTTCTAAGGATATGAGTTCTTGATTGATCAACACTTTGTCCCATACGATATAGCCACTGTAACTACCATTATATAGAACTTATCTTTAAGTTTCGGCGGTTCCTTCATATCACACAAGACTTCAGAGGCGAGCCTCCATTTTGACCATCTTGCACCAATACGATACGTGATATCATCATCGATCTCCCTATTACCTTGAATTAAAGACCCAAATACTTGAAACATCCTCTTTTGAGATGACCTGAGCCTCAAGCTTTACTTTCATGCCAACCGCATGCGTAGGATAACTAAACTTACACTTTGAAAGCCCAATTGAAGAAATGTCCGAGTGAAGCCTAGGATGAACTCTGATCTAGCCATTGGATCCATGTCCATATGAGCTATATCTTTGTTCAGCTCAACTGTACCTTCGAAATTTCCTTTGCAGATGGATATTCTTTCAAAAGTTATTGATGCAAGCAACACGAATGCTAGATGTCAGCAAGTGTAGTGAGCATAGTGTGATCTCTCGAATAATTTCTATTCTGGATTAGGTATTATGTAATGACTTAGTCTCTAGACAATCAGTCATGCTATACGCCCTCTATTTTGATTTATGTGAAGGTGCTTGATTGAACACAAAGTTTAAGAGAATAAGAAGGACGCTTGAAATCTGTGGTCTAAAACAAGTTGTCAAAATTTCTATGGTTATAAATACATCTCGTTCGGGGTAACATGGTAAGTTTAAACTTAAATTTTTACTAAATATAGAAAGATGTCATTCACTTGGGATTGACTAAAAAAAGGAAAGAGTGTCATATAGATTGAGACATAAAGAGTAATAAGGACGGGTGATAGAAGTTCACATTCAAGGAGACATTTCCCTATCTTTACCCAATGGATGTATCTCTCCAAAGATTGAAGTTGAGCACCCAGTGTCATTGATAGAATGGCATGAAAGGACATGCGATTAAATCTTAATAGGTTCTTTGGAAAGCAAAGGTGTTACCAAAATATTATGGATTGATATGGAAAACAAAGTCTCCAAAATGTTACTTTATTTGCATGTTGATAGTATGCTGTACACACTGGTTAAAGTTCAAGGAAAAAAGGATGTGTGAAACCAAGTAGGTGTTATATGTACCAAAAAGACGGGGTGGGAAAAGCGCCCAGACCAAATCCGGTGCGAATCCCACACCCTCAACCAAATCCTGTCGTATAAGTATTGACATGGTGGTGACAAGGATATTGAAGGATCTAAACATGGGCTGCACTAAAAAAAATTATTATATAGTATATATTTCAAAATATTTTTTTATTCTTTAACGAAAAAAGTTACTGATTACTACATGATTTTTTTTTGTAATTTAATAGTTTAATCCATGTATTGGTCATCCAAACATTCTTACTTTACATTCTATCCTGCATAAAATAACACAGGGATTCCCGCCTAACTTATGTAGGTATCACTTATGCCGAAAAGAAAAAATGGAAACAACAGTAAGCTTATGTCAAAAGTAAAGATGAAATTGAACCTTGTATTAACAATGTTAAATTTTATGTGGAGTATATTTGTTCTACTATTCCAACCAAAAATCATCGAATTATATAGGGTGCTTATTCTGAATTTTGGGTAAACAAAGGTGTCATGTAGGTCCATAGATAATGGTTTATTTGCAAATTGAGTGGTGGTTCCTGTTTTTTCCTAAAAAATATGATTGGCCTAATTGATGAAGTAAGAAAAAAAACAGTTAAGTGAAGATGTGTATGAAAATTGGAGATTATAGAGTGGGGTTAGAAAGAAAAGAAGTAAAGCTAATAGCATTTCTTTTTATGCCATGCATCCAAGGGTGTTGCTGAGTGATCAATGAAGTGGGAGAGAACTATATGAGGGCTTAGGGTCAAATCCCAGCTAGAGAAAAAAAAGTACTAGGTGATTTTTTCTCATTTTCCCAAGTCCTGATAGGTGAGTTACCTGGTACCTATGTTGGTGGGAGGTGTGGGAGGTAGTAGGGAATCGGAGGAGTCGAGGCATGTGTAAGTTGGCCTGAACACCATTATCATTAGGAAAAAGAGATTTTTCTCTGTCTTAAATGAGAGTATACAACAACATACCCAGTGTATTCCCATATAGCGGGGTCTGGGGAGGGTAAAATATACGCAGTCCATACCACTACCTCCGAAGAAGTAGAGAGGCTGTTTCCGATAGACCCCCGCTGAGGACAAAATACAGTAAACAAAGTCGAAATAAAACATGAAACAAGATGAAAGAACAGGAAAAAAGAAAAAACACACCAACAAAGTAGTACTCTACACTATCAAACCGGGAGCACACCTCTCACCCCAGTCAGAGTACTACTACTAACAAGACTACACCAAAGCACTCCTATCTACTAGCGCTGCCCCACCCACCCACATTAGCCCTCTAACCTAATTGGCGTCTTCCACAACTTCCTATCTAGGGTTATGTCCTCAGTAAGCTGTAACTGATCCATATTACGTCTAATCATCTCCCTCCAGTATTTCTTTGGCCTACCTCTACCCTGCCTGAAACCATCCAAAGCTAACCTCTCACCTGAGAACTGAGACATTAGTGCCCCTCCTCATCACATATCCAAACCATCTTAACCTTCTCGCAACTTGTCCTCCACGGAAACCACCTCCATCTTCTCCCGAATAGTCTCATTCCTAACTCTATCTCCCCTAGTGAGCCCACACATCCAATGCAACATCCTTATTTCCGCCACCTTCAACTTCTGGATATGAGAGTTCTTAACTGGCCACCATCCTACTCCATACAACATGGCCGGACGGACTGCCACTCTATAGAATTTACCTTTAAGCTTAGGAGACACCTTCTTGTCACACAAAACTCTCGAGGCAAGCCTCCATTTCATCCACCCAGCCCCAATACGGTGAGCGACATCCTCGTCAATCTCTTCATTCCCCTGAATCATAGACCCAAAGTACTTAAAACTATCCCTTTTATAGGTAACCTATGTATAACCTGGGAATCCATCTTCACTACCACATCGTCCTCAAGTGTGTCACTGTATTGCATTCCAAGTACTCCGTCTTGGTCCTACTTAATCTGAACCTTTTGAACTCCAGGGTTTGTCTTCAAACCTCCAACTTATCATCCTTCCCCCCCCCCCCCCCCCCCCCCCCCCCCCCTCCACTCCCACCCCAACCCTAATTTCATCAATCAAAACTACATCATCCGCAAATAGAATACATCAAGGCGCCTCTCCTTGAATATGTCGTATCAAAACATCCATCACCAACACCAATGCAAATAAAAATGGGCTAAGGGTAGATCCCTGGAGGAAAATGTTCTGAATCTCCTCCTACCGTTCTCACCCGAGTCTTCACTCTATCATACATGTCCTTAATCTATCTGATGTACGCCACAGGACCCCTCTAGCCTCCAGGAATATCCAAAGGACCTCTTTAGGGACTTTGTCGTACGCCTTCTCTAGGTCAATGAATACCATGTGTAAGTCCTTCCTCTCTCTATACTGCTCCACTAGTCTCCGCACAAGGTGAATTGCCTCTATCGTCGAGCGACCAGGCATAAATTCGAACTGATTCTCATGAATAGACACGATCCTTAATTTCTGCTCGACCACCCTCTCCCAAATCTTCATAGTGTTACTCAACAACTTACTACCCCTGTAGTTGTTGCAACTTTGAATGTCACTCTTGTTGTTGTATAACAAAATCATCATGCTCCATCTCCAAGCCTCGGGGCATCTTTACCGTCTTTAAAATGCCATTGAACAGTCTGGTTAACCACCTTAAACCTGCCCAACCTGTATACTTTCAAAAATCCATCGGGATCTCGTCAGGCCCCGTCGTCCTACCCCTACGCATCCTACAAATTACCTCTTTGACCTTTTCCACCTTTATATGTCTACAATAACCAAAATCACGACACCCCTCTGATTGCTCCAAGTCCCCTGACACCATGTCTTTACCCCCTCGTCATTCAAGAGCCTATGAAAATACGACTGTCACCTCCTCTTAATGTGAATATCCTCCACCAATACTCTACCATCCTCTTTGATGCACTTCACTTAGTCAAGGTCACGGGCCTTCCGCTCCCTAGCTTAGCAAAGCTAAACAACCTCTTTCCCGCCTCTCTCCTCAAATCCCACATACAAGCTTTCTAAAGCTGTTGTCTTAGCTGCTGAAACCGCTAACTTAGCCTCTTTCCTAGCTAACTTGTACTCTTCTCTGTTCGCCCGCTTCTCCTCTTCATCCTTACTCTCGACCAACTTAGCATACGCTGCTTTCTTCGTCTCCACCTTTTTAACTTCTCCATTCCACCACCAATGCCCCCGGTGAAGGACAAACTGTCTTCTCGAGACACCCAACATCTCCCTAACTGTCTCTTTGGTGCAATTGGCAGCCCTATCCCACATACTATCCACGTCCCCCCAACCTTCCCACACGCTTAATGCCGCCAACTTATCTCCCATCTCCAGAGCACTAACCAGAGTAAAGCCACCCTAAATCCTGGGTCAACCCTCCCCGCCCCTGCTCTTCTTGCCGAAGTCCATCACTAGAAGCCTATGCTGGGTCGAAAGATTCTCTCCCGGAAAGACCTTACAGTCTTTACACATCGCTCTATCCCCCTTCCTAAGCAATAAAAAGTCAATCTGAGTCTTGGCTACCGCGCTTCGGAAGGAACCATGTGATCCTCCTTCTTCGGAAAGCACGAATTCACAACCACCAACCCAAAGGCTATCGCAAAATCCAAAAGGTCAGCTCCCTCTCCATTCCTATCCCCGAACCCAAAGCCTCCATGCACATCGTCATAGCCTTCTATGAAAATCTTCTCAGTGCTAGGCACACCTCTCACCACCACATCTGAAAACCTCCCAAAATCTCTTCTCCTCGTCCTACCCCACCTACGGCGCATAGGCAGTACAAATGTTCAGAGTCAACCCACCAATGACCAACTTAATAGCCATCAACCTATCGCTAACCCTTTTAACCTCCACTACCTGTCCCCTATGCTCCTCATCTAACAAGATACCTACCCCATTCATGCACTTCTCGCTTCCTGAGTACCACAACTTTCCCCCATCTTTAATAAAATTGTATTTTCTTATAAATAGGCTAGTTTTATCAGAATTTTCTTTCTGGCACAAAAATCTTTTTCTTCATAGTCACCTAAAATTGGATGCTTTGAGTAGTTAGTATTTGTATATCCCAGAAATCTGAGAATGTTTGGACTTTGAAAATATTCACTGAACTTATCAGTTTATTGGAAGCCTATTCTTTCAGTATTAGTCTTCATTTACTTGTTCCCTCAGCCTACCCCTTTTCTTTACATGGAAATCAAGGAAGTTTTGTTTCTAATTAGTACCTCAAATGTGTGAAGGTGAGGCAGTTTACTGAAAAAACTCTTATTAGCCAGAAGAATATGAAGTAATCGTAAATTAACGATAAAGAGAAAAATGGGCGATCAGTCTATATCATTTTATTAAGGTCTTGAAAAGAGGTGAAGTAAATTTTTAAAGAAGCTGAATGGAAGATAGGACTAACATTTGAGGAGGTATTCTGAAATTACCTAGGATTGGACAGTCTATTTGTGTAGACTGCATTTGCCTAAAAAGTATATGTACACGGTTATAACATAATATGTATATATACACGGTTATCATATAATACGTATATATACACGGTTATCATATAATACGTATATATACACGATGATCACATAATACGTATCATTAAGTTCTCTAATTTGCTGTTCCTGGTAGCCCATGTTCGCATGTTCTTGCTAAAATGTTTTCGTTGTCAGCAGCTTGATAGATCTCGTGCCAGATTAATGATAACAATTTTCTGAAATTTTGTGCTGGCTTTAGGTATGTCCTTAAAATTACTATCAGCCGCGGTTATGCTGGTAGCATAGTTGAATATCAAGACTTCGTGGTAACATTCTCTTTCTTCCTTTCATATTTTGCCTATCTTGAATAGTTGACAAACCATTATGTGTCTGTCTTTCCATTTGTTGAATTTTTGGTGTTACTAAATCAATCTTGTGTTCTTGGTATCTTAGAAAAAACATTAACATCTTCTAAATAGCTTACCAGCGGTGTAGCACAGAATATGATCGCCTAGTCTAGTAGCGTTTACCTCTTTCCTTTGAATATTAAGGGCATTCTGAATTCATCTTTCATCACAAAGAAAAAAGAAGTCTAGGGCATATTGGTGGAAAGAAAATAAGTTTGGAGAAGGGGCAGGATTGGATATCAGATGATACTTTCTGCATTTCAATTTCTTTTCTTAGTTTCCAATTTGAATCTGTTTCATGGAGATCTTGAATGTTTTGCTGAGTTATTTGTCGGACTTCCTTGAATCAGGTGCGCAACTATACCCCGCCTCCATCAATCAACAATAGTATTAAGGTAATTTTCCTTTTTAATATTTTCTACATTTAGATATAGCATTGTCACGGAGACGTGAAAAGGAAAGTAATTTAAACAGCTTTGCTGGGTTGTGTGTAAATGACTCAAAAATCTGAGTAGTGGGCATGGTACTTGTAGCAAAATGTCTGACATTGTGATTATATTGAGTCATTTAGATCTGAGGTAGGTATTAGAAAGGAGAGAGGAGCGTTGCACTGTTAAGGGTGCTTATTGGTTTCTATTGCTTAAACTTGCAGATGGAAGTCGGTATTGAAGATTGCCTCCATATTGAGTTTGAGTACAACAAAAGCAAGTGAGTAAAATGTTAGAAGTATGGCGTGTTTGGATTTTTACACTATTCACCGTCTATTGTTACAATGTTGCAATCCTTACTGAAAAGAACTAACTCCTGGGTTTAGATGTTTTTCTTTAGCACGA
This sequence comes from Capsicum annuum, assembly GCF_002878395.1. NCBI lineage: Eukaryota > Viridiplantae > Streptophyta > Magnoliopsida > Solanales > Solanaceae > Capsicum > Capsicum annuum. Next base: position 83,950,181 of record NC_061122.1, read on the forward strand.
GGGGAACAACTTTGGTTTAGTTTTGTGTCTATGCTTATGCGCTCTCTGTTCCTGAAAAAAACATGTTCTGTATATGTTGGTTGTCTTTTTCTTCATGGAAGCATCTATTGATTATAAATGCCTCTTCTAATGTGCATTATAATATGTAACCAGGTATCATCTGAAAGATGTTATCATAGGGAAAATATATTTTCTCCTTGTAAGAATTAAGATAAAGAACATGGATCTTGAGATCAGACGCCGAGAATCAACAGGTTCTGGGGCAAATACCCATGTTGAAACAGAGACACTGGCCAAGTTTGAGTTGATGGATGGTGCTCCAGTCAGGGGTATACTGTCTTCTTTTAGTAGCCGAGCAGTCATCTTCTTCGTTGACTTTTGGTAATATGTTGTTGATATTTGTGCTTGATTGACAGGTGAATCAATACCCATTAGACTCTTCCTTAGTCCATATGAACTGACACCAACATATCGCAATATCAACAACAAGTTTAGCGTGAAATACTATTTGAATCTTGTTCTTGTTGACGAAGAGGACCGTCGGTACTTCAAACAGCAAGAGATCACAATGTTCCGCCTGGCAGAAACTTCCTGAATAAATGAAGAGATGTTGGCACTTGAGATTCGCTTACTACCTTGCTATTCTGAGATTTCTTTATGCGACTGAGATGGCCAGTCTCCCAAAGGTGCTAGAATAACTTTTTATTGGTAGATTGCAACATCTGGGAGGACATACTTGCAATTTGTATAGAGTAGGCAGTTGTGTACATGAATATTGGAGTGGAATCTCTAGTTGATGTTTGGGAAACACTTGGAAGGGACAAGGGATTAAGTTAAACCGCAATAAGGAACCTGCTTTAGCTCGTACTCTTTGATGAATTGGATATTTTAATCTTGATTGCTACTATTTATCTTGCTTGCTCTGTTATTGTTTTGTTGCTGCTTTCCTTGCATGATTGACTTTTCATTGTTCCCTTACATCTATTTTGTTTTAGGTTTCCATTTTCTCTCTCAGTTTCTTTTGCTACTTGAGCCCTTTTCTGGCTTCTTATGAAAGATATTTTGGCAGAGAGCCTTGTACATTGCGATTACCATTCAATTGATTTTGTATCTTGTGGTTAGAACATGTGATTTACCGTCTGTTCTCCAGCTGCCACAAGCCATCTACGGTTGCTATTGGTATTTTGTGATTCCTGTGCCTCTTGTAAATTTTAGTGTTATGATCTCAATCGAGATCAGAATTCAAACGCAGAATTAAAACAATCAATGCAACAATTTTTGGGAATTTTCTGTCATATATTGAAAATAGAAAAATGGAACTTAAAATAACGAGAAAGTCCTATCTAAATTGATACTGAACTCCATGAATGAGTCAGATCTGTAGGAGAAGAAGATGAAGAGAGTTATAAATTTAGATGAGAAAAATTGGGAGGTCTAAGGACACGAGAGAGGAATTGATTTACCAGATTTCAGTTGTGTCCTCTCTCCTCTGTATATATGACCACCTTGTCATGTTGTATCGTCATGATCCTCGTGCCTCTTTTAAACTAGAGTAATTTCGGTTCTTTATTCTCAATCTCGTGTGTTTTTGTTTGTTTTCTATTCTCAACTTTGAATTCAGACAACTACATATGGTCGACTATTATTGAGATCGCAACACACTTCCCTCCTTCAATTGATCCTTGTCCTCAAGGATCAGAATCAATACCTAGAAATTTAGTTTGATGGAACTGGTATTCCTCATATGTTGCATCCTTAGTAGGGAGGTTGGACCACTGACTGGGACTTTGACAACAGTAGAATAGCATTGTTCTGTATGATCATTAATCTATGCAAGATTGCCACAGGTCCGACCAAACACTATCCATTATCACCAGTGATAGTAAGATCATATTGCACCACCACACGATTACCCATAATGATTAGACATTCAAATTGGTATCCATTGAACCCTGCTTGGATGAAAGGTTGAATTGAACATCCACAAAATTGCCAATACCAAGTACAGTAATTTAAACGAATGTGCTCTTCAACTGGAGCATTTTCAAGCTGATGATCTGAGCAGGTTGGGAAACTTTACTCTTCCTTAAGTTAAAATTGTAACATTTATGGAAATTAACATATTTATCATCTCGCCAATAGTTTCAAGGACAAGATCTAGTAGGGTAACATCAACCACTAGGAATTCTTGTACCTTGTTATCTCCGTTACCAATCTGGATCGCACCTAGAACTACTGTACCATAAGACATATCTTTATCCAGATTTATACTCGTGTTGAGCTTCTTTTCATTGAAGCAGTGCTTCAAGAGCTGTTAAATTATTGGGATTCTAGTTGATCTGCCAACAGGTGCCACTTCCTTTATTTGAACAGTACTACCTTAGCATCACTTAAAACACTTCCCCGCAGCCTGCATAGTCTTCAACAACATGTTCACACATAGCTCCTTAAAAATACCTCCATTCGCTTTGATGTCACCCAACAATCCTTCAAAGTTGTGATTAGTTATTTCCTCAAAATGACCCAACTTGATATTTTTGGTGTGCCAACAACTGCAAAGGAACCTCCGAGCCCATAAAGAAAAAATGAATATTTCACCTCTTAAGATCTTTATCTGCCACAATACCAAAAATTGAAGGTAACCAAACCTGGACCATCTCTATATATCAAATGCATCATACAAAAATGTAATCCATTCTCATTCACGAGTATACTGATCTTAGGCGTATTTATACACCTAAGTATTATTATCTATACGCATGTAGCTTAGATTTGAGGATAATTTGATGTTCTTAATGAAGTCGAAAGTGTGTATTTGTGTGCTAAGTTACATGTTTAAAGTGTTTAAGGTGCATTTGAAACAAGTCAAGAGTCAAAATGATCAAATAGAGTTTAGGCAAAAAAACTAGTGATGCTAGCTTGGGCTATACTTGTTCTAGTGTACTTTGATGAGCTCTATTGTGTCGTATGGACTAATGTTTATTATAAAATGTTGCAAGAGACCAATGGAGGAGCTATGGAAGCTAAATGGAGCCTACAAACAATTCACAAGGAGTGAGGAAACAAATAACAAGTAGGCGAGAAGAAGAGAACAGAGATTGACCTAAATCGCACCTTGAGGAGGCACCCTTTGCCACCCCCCCATGGAATGGGAGGGGCCTTGGGGTGAACCCTTTAGGTAGAGGAGCTATGGTTTGGGCCATGCGATGGGCCGTCCAATGCACCCCCCTCAAAAACCATCCTAAAGTGTGTTTTAACTTGGATTAAGTTGAGGACAAAGTGGTCAATGTTTATAATTCATTTGGGATTGCCTATGCATGACCTAAAGCACTATATAAGGAGTAATTAGCCACATTTACAAGACATCTTGGGATCAATACATGTTTGGAGAGAGGAGAAGGCAACAAGGGCTCTACATTAGGGTTTTTTCTTTTACTTATTGTCATGCCTCAAATCCCATTAGGGCGGACAGACACCTGTAGCCGCAAAGGCATGAGATTACTAACCTATAACCTTGTATTTGTCATGCATGTAACTATGATAACGTTTTAACGTATATGAATATAATGCATCGATGAGAATAAACCACGTGAGCAAGCCCAAAACTATATATACAAGACCTGACTGTTGGGGCCACAACATCTAAAAGATAAGACACTACCATGCTTAACTTTACATTGGTCTACAAAGCCTCTAAAAGATACATAGACTTAGCTAAGGTCAGGAAAACCCCCCACCTTGTTCTTAACTATTGTGCAATACCAAAACATACATAACAGACTCGGAAAATCCTAAATTAACCTGGAGCTCACCAATAGCTGCTGGATATCTCGTGCTCCTATTAGAGAGGTATAATAGTTGAAGCACCTATGCTTGCAACATAAAACATAGGTCCCCCCCGTGAGGGACGTCAGTCCAAAAATATATACTGAATATGCAAGGCTGGAAGTAATTATACATAATACAAGAGCTCAAAGGAAATCAGGTATGTATACATAGTACTAATAGACCACCATTACATATACTTGTGGGATCATGTACATTACATTTTTTCCTTCACTTTACCCTTATTACTTCACAATCTTTGTAAACCATATGATACAAATGACCAGCTAATCAGTGATAAATACATAAATTGGGATCGATCCATGCTAAGCTTACGCCCCTGAGCTACCACCCATACATAAATAGATTGGGATCGGCCTATGCTAGGCTTTCTCCCCTGAGCTGCCTCCCACATATAAAGGGATTGGGATCGACCCATGATAGGATTATACCCCTGAGCTACTGATATGGCATGAAAAAACGACATTTTTGATGCTTAAAACCATGAATATATATGTGAACTTAGGGTATTTTGTTAGATATGATGCACTTTAGTGTATATTGCAGGTAAAACAGGTCTACAATAATGTTTGTATAAAAAGAGAAGAAAAAGACCTGAAAAAGACCAACTCTGTCAGCCCATGAGTTATAAACATCCGATACAACTCGTATACTAAATCGTATAAATAACAGAACCAAAAACCAACATGAGGAGCTAAGTATGAGGAAGATACGACTCAAGTATCCAAGTCGTAAGCTAGGATACGAGTCGTACAACACAACCGTAAGCATAACAGAACCTAAGCTACCATCCAAAAATTAAAGTTCAGAAGTATACAGGTCAGAAGTTTGACTATGACTCGTATAGGAAAGTCGTACACAAACCAGTGTTCAAAGCTTGGAAAGACAAAATCCCAGGTAGATACGAGTAAAAGGCACGAGTTATACACTCAGGCACGACTCATAAGCGGAAGTCATATGCCGAACAAAAAGTTGAAGCCTTGGAAGATTAGACACTAGAACAGATACGATAAGGCAAGGTACGACTCGTATGATGCCGATATGAGTGAAGAATGAGTCGTACCCACTGCCGACATAACTTAACCTTTCCCTTTTTTTATTAGTATTTTTATGTTATTTTGAGATACTATAAATACCCTAGGGTTTATATTTTATTAGGTTACACTTTTTTGCATATTATTATAATACTTTACAATACTTTTATAATTGTTCTTGCTATTTTAGGGTTTATTCATTTACAGACTTTGGAGTTTATTCATTTATTCTTGTCCAATTGATTTTATGTGTTCTTCATTGACAATCATGGTTTCTTGCACAAATATGAGCGGCTAAACTCCTTAACTAGGGTTGTGGGAACCCTGACTGATTAGCTACTAGAGGAAGTGTGAGACTCATTAGTTCTAGGGTTTCTACATGTATCCTAATCTTCTTCATAATAATTAACCTTAAGTAGCTGTAGTAGATTGTGATATCTTATATTTGCATCAATCCCACAAAGGAGTTTGTGATTGGGAAAAGAAGATTAGGACAGTGATTTGGGATTCACCTCCACCTTTTAGTACCCGCCATCTCGTCTAATCACTTGATCCCAAAAGGTGATAGTGAACTGAGGTCATAGCAAGGAGCAATAAGGCAACACCATGAGACTAACCGGTAAAGGGTAAGATTTATCTTTGCACCTACAAGGCGGATGATAATACCTATCTTGTAGACTTTGCATGTAGAACAATAGAATAGTTGGATTGATCGCGATAAATTTACGGAGTTGAGAGGCCAGGGGGAACACAAGACTAGTGTTCATCTCATATTGTCTACAACTCAAAAGCACTCAAGATTTAGTTACTACTTGCAATTGATACTAAAATCCCCCTATTTACTTTCCTGCATTGCTCGTGGATTACATCAAATTCAAGCAACTGTTCACATTTTCCTTGTGGGATCGACCCTAACCTAGTTGGGTCATTATATTTGCAATGACCATATTATACTTCTAATTAGAGTGTATTTTAGGAGACATCAAATTTTGACACCATTGCTGGGGATTACAAATTGAGTAGTAAATTGAATTGGTAAAGTTCACGGGTGTTTACTTTTTAGTTTTTGATTCGACATATGCCGGTGTATGCCAAGTACTAGGAGTAGAGGCAATCCCTTACTTCATTTTGATCAAGAACCAAAGAGAATCCTTCAAACACCGAGAAGGATGTCAGGACAAGTTTGTGAAGGGGTTCAAGATCCCCTCACCAGTGGATCCAAATATGGCACTCCCGCATGTTCCATTGGATCAACAGAATATTGCAGACTTACAGACATAACAACTAGTGGAGTGGGAGCATAGAAAAGTTGAAGAGGCTAGACTTGCTATAGAGGCAGATTTAGCTCAACAAGGTGGACTAGTCAGGCCTTAATAGGTTGCTGATCATCGAGTTCAGAGAGGCAGAGATCCATTTATTTTGGCATATCAACACTTAGACCCATATGAGGAGGATGATGAAGATCTGGGTTATGTTGAGCTAACTGAGTCTGGAGCCATTGTTCCTCCTGCTTTAGCCCCCAATTTGAAGTTTGATATTACTAGTGCAATGATCCAATTATTAAATCTAAAGGGTATATTTTTGGGTGCATCGAAGGATGATGCAAACATGTACCTTGCAAATTTTCTTTGGGATCTGCACATCTTATACTATTCCAGGGGTTGATTAGGAAGCATTGAGATTGAGGTTGTTCCCATTTTCTTTGACAAAAAAAGCATCACTATGGTTAGGGGAACTTCTAAGAGGATCTATTACTACTTGGAAAGAGTTGAAAAAGTAGTTTCTGAGAAGATTCTTCCCTCATGCACGGATGCTAAGTTAAAGGGGTGGAATTTACAAGTTCAGACAGTTACCTGCAGAATTTATGTATGAGATGTGGTTTCAATTGAAGAAGAAACTAAGCATTGGTACCAAACCACAGAATCAGAGGATCTAAGTTTTCAGAAATCTTCTATAGATCACTGAATGACAATTCGAGAGTTATGGCAGATACTATTTTAGGAGGAGCATTTATGTGTCTTCGTTGGGATGCTGTGTGGGAACTTCTTGATGATATCGCGGTGACTAATAAGGGTTGGCATACTAGAGATTCAGAATGTGGTGGTGGTACATATGCTATTGGAGAAACAAATACCTAAGGAGCAACAAATGATATGGTAGCACAAGAAGTTGCACAACTTCGTACAAATTGGGTTGCTTATAAAATAATTTGTGTCAATGAATGCTGAGAAGGTGAATACAGTTGTGGCACAGGGGTCTACTTCCAAACTATCTGAAATTAAATCTGATGAATATTCAAAGTATCTTGATCGGAGATTAGGGGATTTCCAAGCCCAAGGGTAAGGAAATCAAGGTTGAAGCTATTATAATGATAGATATAGATATAGGAGTAGAGACAAAGATGGTGATTGGTGGCATAAGAATGACTATAAGGAGAAGAGTGACAAGTATATTCCACCAGGTAGTCGAGATCCAAAGTCTAGAATGGAGGAACTTTTGTCTAAGCTGGTCAAAGGGCAAGAAAGTCAAGAGAACTGCCTGAAGGATATCAAAGATGATCTGTCAGGATTAAACCAGAAAGTTGAGTCACATGCTACAATAATCAACTAGTTGGAGCAATAATTTGGTCAGATAACAGCCATAGTAAATCAGAGATAGCCTGGCACTCTTCCAAGCAAAACAGTGGTAAATTCCAGAAATGATAGTCAATGCCATGCCATTACTACTTGGATCGGTAAAGTCACTACAAATCCACATGTACCCACTGTTGATGAGTAAAAAAATGGTGATGAGTCGGTTGATGTAGGGAGAATTAGCAAGCAGAATGAAGGAGAAGACAAGGCTATAGATTCTGTGCTGAAGCCTATTCCAAAACCTCTTCCTCCTTATCTGCAAAGGATGAAAAAGAAACAAGTTGGTAAGTACCAGAAGTTTTTATCTACGCTAAAAGAACTGTCAGTGAACATACCGCTAGTGGAGGCATTGTAGCAAATGCTTGGATATGCAAAATTCATGAAGGATCTGATCACCAAGAAGTGAGTAGTCAGTTATGAGCTGGTTGACAATATTTATCATTGTAGTGCTGTAGCTACTAGATCATTGGTAGAGAAGAAGGATCTTGGCGCATTCACTATACCTTACACTATTAGATCTTTCAACTTTGCGCGTGCTTTGTGTGACTTGGGTTCCAACATCAACCTCATGCCATTTACGGTATTCAATAAATTGGGGTTGGGAACTCCAAAACCCACCACCATAAGACTAGTAATGGCAGACAAGAGTGTGAAAAAACCAGTTGTTATTCTATATGATGTATTGGTAAAGGTGTCTTCTTTTATTTTTCTTATTGATTTTATTGTCTTAGATTATGAAGTGGACTTACAAGTCCCAATTATTCTTGGAAGACTATTTTCGAATACAAGAAGGACATTGATTGATCTAGAGATGGGATATATGATGCTAAGATTAAATGATCAATATGTGATATTCAATGTATGCAAATCCATAAGGCAGACTGATGAATTGAGAGTGATATCTGTTATTAATGTGTATGATGAAGAGACAGATTCATTCCATGATGTTGATGCAGTGACTTTATGGGATGATGGTTCTGATGTGGTTATTCCTGTTGAAGAAAGATTAGTTATTGAAGTACTTGCAGCCGTGATCATAAATTTTAACTCTAATGGTATCAAGGAGTATGAGGAGTTAGTAACTGCACTGTGTGGGAGTGGTCCTTATAATTTTACACCAAAGAAGCTTGATTTAGACTTACAGAATAAAATGACTCCACTCGACCATCCATTGAGGAACCACCTACATTAGTGTTGAAGGCCCTCCCATCTCACTTACGATATGCATTTTGGGGGGCTAACAACACTATATCGATTATTATTGTAGCTGATCTGAGACAGTTAGAGGTAGAAATATTATTAGCAGTTTTCAAAATTTTAAGAGGGCCATTGGATGGTCCATTACAGATATTGTAGGTATTTTGCCTGGTTTGTGTACTCACAAAATACAGCTTGAGCCAGATTATGCCCCATCTATTGAACATCAGTGTTGTCTTAATCATCCTATATTGGAGGTGGTTAAGAAAGAGATCATCAAGTTGTTGGATGCTGGTGTGGTATTTCCTATTGTAAACAGCAAGTGGGTTAGTTCGGTATAATGCGTTTTGAAGAAAAGTGGAATAACTGTTGTGCCTAACGAGAATAATGAGCTAGTGCCTATGAGGTCAGTCACTGGATGGAGAGTGCATGGATTATCAAAAATTGAATACATGGACTCAAAAGGACCATTTTCCAATGCCTTTCATGGATCAGATGTTAGAAAGATTAGCAAGCAAAGGCTGGTACTATTTTCTTGATGGGTACTCAGGATACAATCAGATCACTATTGTGCCTGGGGAACATGAAAAGAAGACTTTTACATGTCCTTATGGGACCTTTGCATTCAAACAAATTCCATTTGGGCTATGCAATGCCCCAACCATATTTTAGAGATGTATGATGTTTATTTTTTCTGATATGGTCAAAGACACCATTGAAGTTTTTATGGATGATTTTTTGGTGGTTGATGACTCTTTTGATGACTGTTTCATTCACTTGGCAAAAGCTCTACAAAGGTGTGAAGAATGCAACTTGGTACTTAATTAGGAAAAGTGTCATTTTATGGTCAAAGAAGGAATTGTGCTTGGGCATAAGATTTCAAAGAGGGGCATAGAGGTTGATTAAGCAAAGATTGATGTAATTGAGAAATTAACCTACCCAATTTTTGTGAAGGGGATTTGAATTTTTCTAGGGCATATAGGTTTTTACAGGCGATTTATCAAGGACTTCTCGAAGATTGTTAATCCACTTTGCAAGCTTCTTGAGAAAGATGTAAAATTTAATTTTGATGGCGTATGTAAGAAGGCTTTTGAAAGCCTAAAAGAGAAGTTGGTGACTGGACCAATCATCGTGTCTCCCAATTAGTCTTCACCTTTTGAGATTTATTGTGACGCTAGTGAAGTGATCTTAGGGGCTGTACCAGGTCAATAGAAAGAAAAGATCCTTCTTCCCATCTATTTTTTTGTATTGCTCATGGATTACATCAAAGTCAAGAAACTATTCACATTTACCTTGTGAGATTGACCCCAACCTAGTTGGGTTATTATATTTGCAATTGACCTCATTATACTTCTAATTGGAGTGTATTTTGGGCGGCATCAGCTGCCGCCTATACATATCAAAATTTGCATTCCTTAGCTTATTTAACCTTTGATATTATTACTTTGGTGTCATAAAAATATTGTACTTTGGAATAATATTCTACCAGTTGGATATGCAAATAAAAACTTAATACAATAACAATGAGGTAGGGAGCATTTTCTATACTAATGAAATATTTAGGAGCTGAAAATAACAAATGGGTCTTATTTGACTTAAAGTAGAACTCTTGAGAATTGCTAGTGGAAGTAAAATTCAGACTTAATAATAAGAATGTAGTTAGGTATTTTAACACATTAGGGAGTTGGTCCATGATTGTTAGCTACATGGGAGATCATGCACTGCCACTATGTATCATTTGCTATAGGAGAACTTTAGAAGCTTGCTTTGTAACACAAGTGTTGGATTTCATGTCAAAGAATATGAAATAGAGTAGCCTTACATACCTCGTTGTACAATTCTGACCCAAATTAAAGTGATGCTTTGGATTACTTATCTACAATAGTATATGGTTAAACTAGTATTAGTAGCTAACTAACACATTTAGGCTACTTAACTTTACCAAAATAGTAGTCGGGTAGTAAGACCATAATTTATCAAATCAAGAGTGTTATTTTAACCTTTTATCCTTCAATTACATCCACATATCATACATATTCTTATAAGATCCCACAAAATAACTTTGCATTCATTACACCCTCAAAATATACAATATACAAAATAGAATGGGCAGTAACCATATACCATAATTCTTTACCTAAACTCATACATAAGGAGGACAAAATGGAGCAATCACCTTAACTCAATTTTCTATAACTTATCCTTTTAACTTGAACTCTTCAAGTAATTGAACTTTTATTCACATCTTAAACCAAAGAATAAAAGCTAAGTCTCTTAATAATAAAGAAAAGTGAGCAGTTAGCTAGTTTTATATTCTGCCCTGTACTTATAATTAAGAATGAATAGCATGTTTTTCTAATTTTACCTTGGCTTCAAAAGGTGAGGGCTTCTTCAAGAATACTATAAGGAATATTAGGGTTGCTGTCTTACGCCTTGAGAAAAAAGGGAGAAATCTGAACTTAAAAGACTGTAAATTATGTAAAAGTAAGTAAATAGACCAGCTATATTAGTTTTATATTGAGCCCTATAGAACCTCCTTTCTAATCCTATTTTAGCTACAAGTTAGTCTAAGTAGGTGATACACCTACTTAAGGGTTCAAGCTATTCAAAAGGTCAAAGTAGGTGCTGCACCTACTTTCTTTATTAATGTCTAAAATGGACCTTTAACTTATTGGCCTTTTGGCAATTTTTTTTGGTGTTGGTCCCTTTCTCCATTGTCCTTTGCTTTTACTTAGTTTGACCCTTAAATGAGTATATTAATATAGGCCCAAATTTGATCTATAGCCAAGTCCATTAACTTGGTCCATATAGCTCAAAGTAGTGACTCAACAACTAGCTAAATTAAGTCAAGCAAGCATCTCAATATTTTGTTCCATTTTTAGTTCTTAATCCCTTCTGTCTAACTTAAAACTTATATACACTCGGTCACTTGGGTTTTAGACTCAAATACTAGCCTACGATTCCAAGTTAAATAGTTGTATCGATGTTAACTTGGTCGCATCACATTAAAACGTACAGGTAGTATTTAAAAACCTATTTACACCATTAATACTCCCATAACAAATCTAGTCCATTACCTACACTACAAGGTTATATCGAGTTACACATAAATATAATAAGTACATGCAATATAGGGTGCTACACCCTCCCTCACCCCTAAGAACATTCGTCCTCAAATGTTAGCATAATTATCCAACATAAACAAGTTCAAGCCTAAGTTTAATCTTCCTGTTACCATATAGTATTTATACTTGTTATTTATCCAATTCAACATCTTGAACTCTCTCTTTGGATTTGAATAAATAAGGGTACTTGGATTTTATTACTTTCTCAGCTTTCTATGTGATCTCTTCTACATGCTGGTTCATCCAAAATACTTTTATATGAGCTATTTCTTTATTTATTAACTTCTTAACTTGCTGATATAGAATAGCAATAAGAAATTCTTCATAGGTGAGATCTTCTATAACATGTACATCTTCAGTAGGAGTAATATGAGATGGTTCTCCTATACATTTTTGAAGTATTGAGATGTGAAACACTGGATGACCTGTTGAGAGCTCTTGTGGTAGCTCTAACTCATATGAGACCCGAACAAACCTTTGAATAATTTTATATGTCCCTATATAACGTGGAATTAGTTTTCCTTTCTTAGCAAATCTTATTACCCCTTACTTTAGTGATACCTTCAAGAATGCCCAATCATCTATAACAAGCTTTAGTACCTTTTTTCTAACATTGACATATGATTTGTGTCAACTTTATGCTATTTTTAGCCACTGTTGGATCACTTTAACCTTTTCTAAAGCTTGATGAATAAGATCTGACCCAAATAAGGTAGTTTCACCCACTTCAAACCATCTAATTGGTGATCTACACTTTGTTCCATATAAATCTTCAGATGGTGCCATTTTGATACTCGAATAAAGCTATTGTTGTAGGCAAACTCAATAAGAGGTAAATGATCATGCCAACTATCTTTAAAGTCCAATACACAGGGTTGTAGCATATCTTTAATTATTTGAATGTTACATTCTTCTTATCCATCAATTTGAGGATGAAAAGTTGTACTTAAATTCACTTTTGTTTCCAAACACTTCTAAAAATACTTTCAAAAATTTATAGTAAATTGAGAGCCCCTATTAGATATAATAGAGATTGCAACTCCATTGTAACAAAATGTCTCTTTAATATACAATCTCTCATACTCTTCAACTATGTAAGTGGTTTTAACTAGTAGGAAGTATGCTGATTTGGTAAGTCGATCAACTATTACCCATATGGAATCAAACTTTTGAGATATACGAGGCAAACCAATGAAAAAATTTCATGTTGATCATGTCCCACTTCTAAATTGGAAGTTCTATACATTGCATATAACCCTTGAGATTTTGGTTCTCTACTTTAACTTTTTGACAATTTGGACACCGGGCTATAAATTCCGCAATGTTCTTCATGTCACCCTACCAAGACATTTCTTTCATATCATGATACATCTTAGTTGACCCCAGATGGATGAAATACCTTGAATGACCATCATAGTCCTTATTCTTAGCCCATCTACATTAGGTACAAAGAATCTATTTTAGCACTGAAGTACTCCCTCTTGTGTAAGCTTAAATGCCTTTGTCAACCGTGCTGTAGAATTTCCTTAAGCTGTAATAGAATAGGATCTACATACTGCTTCTCTTTTACTTCAGCCACTAATGAAGATTTTACCAAATTACGCTCAATAAACCCCTTATTCAGGGTTTCAAGAAGGTGAACCCCCAAATTTGCTAGTTATTGTAGATCCTTAGCCATTCCTTGCATTTTCATTGACTGCCCATAAGTTCTTGCCATTTTATTATTACTTAAAGCATCAACAACTATATTTGCTTTCCCTGAGTGATATAAGATATCAACATCACAGTCTTTTAATAGCTCAATCCACCTTCATTGCCTTAAATTTAGGTCCTTCTAGTTAAAGTTATATTGTAAACTCTTACAGTCAGTATATATGTCAACATGAATCCCATACATGTAGTGGAACTATATCTTTAAAGCAAATACAACTACTGTTAGCTTAAGATGATGTTTTGGATCATTTTTCTAATGCGTCTACAATTGTCTTGAGGCATAATCTATTACTTTACCATAATGCATCAATACATATCCTAAGACAATTCTAAGATTCAAAATACACTGTATACCCTTCTGCGCCTTAAAGAAGTACCAATATGGGAATAGAATTCAACTTATTCATCAGATCTTGGAAACTCCTTTCACATGAGTCATTCTATTGAAACTTGGAAATTCTGTGTGTTGGCTTTGTTAAAGGTTCAGAAACTAAAGAAAATCCTTCAATAAACCTTCTATAATAACCTTTCAATCTAAGAAAATTAGAACCTTTGTAGGGGTTATTGGTCTTGGCCAGCTCTTCGCAACTTCTATCTTTTGAGTATCAACTTTTATTCCTTGAGCAGATACAATATGACCCAACAATGCAACAAATATCAACCAAAACTCACATTTAGAGAACTTTGCATATAACTTACGATCACGAAGAATCTGTAACACTTTTTAGAAGTGACTATCATGGTCCTCTTTTGATCTTGAATAACCTAAATATCATTTATAAATACTATCACAAACACATCTAAGAATGGATTGAACACCCTATTCATCAAATCCATAAAAGTTGTTGGTGCATTAGTTAGCCCAAAAGACATAACTAAGAACTCATAATGATCATACGTGTTTGAAAAGCTATCTTGGATATATCTTTCTCTTTGACCCTCACTTGGTGGTAACCTGACCTCAAGTCAATCTTTGAGAAACACTTAGAACTTTGAAATTAATTAAATAATTCATCAATACTTGAAATGGGGTATTTTTTCTTAATAGTCACCTTATTAAGTTACCGATACTCAATACATATTCTCAACGAGCCATCTTTCTTAGCTGTAACAACATTGGTGTGCCTAAGGGGACATATTAGGCCTTATGAATTCTTTTTCTAACAAGTCTTTTAATTGCTCATTCAAATCTCGTAATTTTGTGGGGGCCATTATATATGGAGGAATAGAGATTGGTTTAGTACTTGGAATCACATTTATACCAAACTGTACTTCTCTTCTAGAGGCAAACCTGAAAGATCTTCAGGAAATACATCAGGAAATTCATTCACCATAGGAATAGTTTGAAAAATTGGTGGCTCTACATCTATATCTTTCACTCTAACTAGATGACATTTAACCTTTGGAAATCATTCTTTTTGCCTTAAGATAAGAAATAAATTTATCTCTTGGCACTAATATTACCCCTCTATTCAAGGACTGTCTCTTTTGGACAATGAAAATGCACCCTCTTAGTTTGGCAATATACCTTGGTATAGCAATAGCCAACCAATCCATACCCATTATAACATCAAAATCTACCATTTATAGCTCAACAAGGTCAACCATTGCATCACGATCACAAACAATTATTATGCAATTTTGATACACTCTCCTAGATATAATAGATTCACCAACCAACATAGACACTTCAAATAGGTTAACTAGTGCTTCTGGTGTTCTTTTAAAATTTTCAGCAACCAATGGAGTGACATATGATAATGTAGAGCTCGTATCAATTAATGCATATACATTATGTGAAAATATGGACAATGTACATGTAACCACATTAAGAGAAGCCTCTAAATTTTTTCGATCCACTAGAGCATATATATGATACTGAACTCTACTAGAACTAGCTGCTCTTTTAACATCTCTACCATAACCCGTAGGATGTATACCCTACCTATAGAAGGCACCAATGATGATGATGCAATGATTTATCTAGTAGGTCATGCCATACCACTCATTTCCCTTTGTGGGTACTCTCTCATATATGCCCCGATATACCATACCAAAAGAAAGCATCTATCCCAAATCGATATGCACCTAAATGAATATCCCAATATAATTTACATGGCTGCTGAGAAGGTCTGAATTTACTCATACTCCCTTGCTCTTGATACCACACTATCTATGAACTTCAACTCTTATTTTTTTTATGCAAACTAATTGCCCTTGAATCGTTGAAATTGTGGTGGAGCACTAGCTGCAGAGTAAGAAGATGATGGCTTAGGAAGTATATTATAAAACACAAGGCCTAAACTCTCCTTGGGATGCCATAAACTGCCCCATAGATCTATCCCTCTTGGAATGCCCTCTTTCCGATTCTTGTGTTCTTCTTTTTCTTTATCTCTGATCCTCCATTTTTATGCAAAAACTTGTATCTTTGCTATCTCTATGTCTTTGTTCAAAGAAGCAATAGAGTCTCTAACCAAATACAGATCCAATACATTGACATATCAATAAACTTTATCATCCATAGTAGATACTACATTAGGAGCATACCTAGCTAAAGAGTTAAAATAGAGGCTGTACTCCCTCATGCTCATATTCTTTTGGAAATGATTTAAAAACTAATTTGCCCGGGCCTTTCAAATCTTAAATAGAAGGTAATGATCAAAAAATGCCTCCATGAACTCTTTCCAAGTAGCTGAAGATGTGTCGATACCCCTAGGTCATTTCCAGTCTTTATACCATAATAATGCCTCTACTTTTAACCTATATGCTTCTAGCTCAACTATCTCTTTATCAGACATATTCATGACATCCAGTGCCCTTTGGATTTGGTCAATAAAGTCTTGTGGGTCTTTATTAAGATCCAACCCTGTGAATAAAGACTAGCTATCCTACCCACACCACTAGAACATGTAGTTGGAATAGCCTATCCTTGAACTTTTCCAACAACTATATGAGTCAATAATTGCACTACATTCTTTAAATCTTGTTCAGTAGTATTAATAGGTGATTCTGAGGGTGCTACTCTCCCGTTTAGCTCTTCTGGAGATGGAGGAGTAGAAGAAGTTCATTATATAAATTTATCTTGAGCCACACTTTGATTAGCTTATCTAGGTGGTGACTTACTGGTCCCTTCTCTGGTAGCCACATATACTTGCTTACCTATATTATTACTCCTTGTAACCAACATCTTTATTATAATGTAATGAAAAATAGATTCAATGGTAAAAAATAACTCCACCTAAAACTTTGGCTCGATAGCAAGATCTAGGATATGAAGAAAAAAATACAACCCCTAAATATCTCGTAGACTTCTATTTATAGATGTGGTGCAGAATACACCCATAGAAAAGAGTCAATGTAGACACAACTTTGTAGACTCCCTAGGATGACCTGAATCTAATACCACTTTTCTCACGCCTCAAATCCCATTAGGGGAACAAGCACCATAGTCGTAAAGGCCCGAGAGCACCAACCTATAACCTTATACTTCTCGTGCATGTAACTATGATAACCAAACATTATGATGTATATGGATATAATGCATCGATATAAATAAACCACATAGGCAAGCCTAAAAATGTATATACATGACTTGAGCATTGGGTCCACAATATCTAAAAGACAATACAGTACCATGCTTAACTTTAAACTGGTTTACAAATCCTCTAAAAGATACATATACTTAGTTAAGGTCGGGACAAACCCCCGCCTTACTCTTAACTTCTGTACAATACCAAAAAATACATAACAAACTTAAAAAGCCCTGAATCAACCTAGATCTCACCAATAGTCGCTCGATTTCCTATGGTCCTACTGGTGAGGTGTATTACATGAACACCTAGGCCTCCAAAATGAAATGCAGTTCCCCTATGAGGGAGCCAGTATGAAAATATGTACTGATATGTAAGGCTGGAAATAATTATACATAATACAAAAGCTCAAAGAAAATTAGGTACAAGTGTATAGATAGTGCTAATAAAACATTGTTACATATACTTATGGGATTATGTACATAACATTCTTTTCTTCACTTTACCCTTCTTACTTTATAATCTTTGTAAACCATATGATACAAATGACTTGCTGATCAGTGGTAAATATACAAATCAGACTGGCCTATGCTAGGCTTACGACTCTGAGCTGCCATTTATATATAAGAAAATTGGGACCGACCCATGCTAGGCTTACACCCCTAGGTTGTCACCCATATATAAAGGGAGTGGGATCGTCCCATGCTAGGCTTTTGCCTATGAGTTGCCACTCGTACATAACTAGATTTGTGTTACTTAGTTTATTTAACCTTTGAGATTGTTAATTTGGCCGTGATAACATTATTGTACTTTGGAATAATAATATACCAGTAAGAGACATGTGAATAAACAATTAATACAATAATAATGAGGTAGGGTGCATTTTATACACGAATGAAATGTTTAGGAGCTGAAAATAACACATGGGTCTTGTATAATCGTAAGGAGTAACATTAGATTATAATATGGAGCATAAGGATTGGGTTCTTGTCTTTTAGATGAGATAAATACTAGATTACCAGTTAGGATATGAATATACCTAATTTACCCCGTTTGACTCAAATAAATGATGAAATATAAATTTTTTTGAATTAGTTTCCACATCCCTGTTCAATGATGTTGGTGTTAGGCTAATTTAAATAGAAATTAGTGGCTGAGAAAACCATAATCATGATATTAACCTTGTGAATTAACAACCAAGATAATTAACTTAACCAACACGATTGTATAGCTTTACATGATTGTTCAAGATAGCTTGACCCTGGTACCCTCATTGATATTGTTTCAACCCAAAGTTTATCATCATTAGTATACTTTACTGTTTAGTTTTATATTTTAAACTTCATACATCTTTTGTTCTATCTCTTGAATAAATAAAAAGAATTGGTTTGATCTAAGTGAATATTTAAACGGCAAGTCCCTGTGGGTTCGACATCAAGCTCGCAAGAGCCACTTTATTACTTGCACAACCACATACACTTGCGTGTGCTGTTGGACGCCTTACATATACCAGTCAGGCTTCCATAGAGTTTAACTATCCCAAAAAAGAAATTTTGATATAAAGAACATTAATTGTGTTCAAACGTGGTAAGGGCACAAAAAGTTCATACCTTACACCGAAGACTGCAAAATAATACTTCCTTTATTCTTTTTGGAAATAAACTACAAGAGTAGTGGCTCCACCAAAAAACTAATATAACATAAACAATAAATGAAGAACCTCATGTGAACCGTAACTCAGTAACCAAAACTGAACATTGACATGTAGTAATGAAAACCTAAACTTTATAGGCTTCATATAATTGATATTAAGAACTTCAAAGACCCTACCCCTAGGGTAAAAAACTATAATATTTATATTTTTTCTTCTCAAAGCCATTATAGAAGAAGCCAATAGTGAGTATGTTAATCAACCAGAGGATAGAACATGATACATACACTAATTTAATTTGAGCAACACTTCAACCAACTTGAGCGATTCATTACTCCCAATATTAGGTAGCACAACTATCATAAACAACTTGGCTACACAGCGAATATCTTGGTACTCACTATACACATTAAGCAAGGAACTATAATATGTTGTACAGAGCAATATTTAACCCAAATCAAAGGGAAAAAGTAAACAACACATGCTGGATGGTCACATATCTAGTTACCAAAATATTACCATACACTCCAGTTCATTCTACCATTTTATTAGACAAATAGAAAGCATTAAGACAAATAACTGGAGGAATCAAATTTCTAGATATCATAAAATTCATATATAAGCCATTAATCTAAAAAATATTTGCTCTATAATACCAACAAGAACTCCATCTTGAGGTTTTCAAGAGATTGGAAAGCATAGAGGTCTTCTTTAAGACTATAAACATGGCTATATGTTAGAATGGTAGCACATTAACAGACAAAATCAATATGCACCAGATAAGGAAGCTTAAACCACTTCTATCCTATATCCCATACCTGATTGTTATATCAAGAGACCTGTAACACCCCAAAAGTTCTAAAGATCATATCTTAGACTTAGCCTAGAAAACTAGTCAAAAAACCAAAAAAATCTTCACAGATAAAAACATGTCACAAAACCAAAAAATTCTTCACAAAAATACTTAGATAATGAGTCATCATTAGTGTCAATGCTTCATTGGGTGAGCCATCCTAAGTACTTTCCAAAAGTTCTAAAGGATTGTTTTTCAGCTAAGTGGCAAAGACTCTTGAGAATAAGTCATTGTAAGTCATGATGAACCATCGTGTGACTCATCTTGAGCAACCTAGACCCAAATCTTAAAATTTCAAAATTTAGATAGTGGTAAAGACTCCAAAGAATGAGTCGTTGTCATCTCAGAACACTCGTCAGGTCACTCATCCTGACGAGGACCTAAAAGTTGATCATTTGGGCCAGTCACAAATAGTTAACAAATGATCCCTCATCAGTGACTACAGGCTGTTGTATCCCTATCATACCTACACTAAACTACTCTTGTTAGTCACAATGAGTCTAATGATGAGTTGTTTTTAGATACGCTGATTTGTCTTGATGGTCCACAATGATTGGTGCAATAGAATCAATTACACTTTATTTGGGGTATTTTTTCATTTCCCCTACTTTTTAGACCTATACTAAGCCATTTTAAGGCCTATTGAGAAGGGGTTAGAGGATCTTAAATATGTCTATACCCTCATTCCATACTAGTCACTGAGAAACCATAACAGAAGAGAGACTCTTTTCTCTAAGTCCCATAAAGATAGGGTTCTTCTCCAAATGATCTAAGTTGAAGTTCTTAACAATAATTCTCTAAATTCAGGTATGTGAATATTCAATGACTGCCTCATTTCATTCTCCTACTTAAAGATGTTTTCAAAGTTCAATTTTATGAAATTCATGAATTAGGGCACGTTCCCAAGAATTCCAATTTTATGATTTCTTTCAATATTTGTGTTTCTAAAAATCTTAAGACTATGAATATTAGTTTATGCATAATTTTAAATAGGATTATATGTTGGCATGTTATGAGCACATTTTGTCGCCTAAAACTATACCTCTAAGAAGTATAATGCGATCGATGTCCAATATAGAAGCTCAACAGAGGTTGGGGTCGAACCCACAAGGAATAGGCTGAATATCTCTCACGAATCTATAGAAATAGTCAAAAAAGCAAGAAAAGTAAATGGGGAGTTTTGCTGTGAAAATAGTAAAGCAGCAACAAGTCTTTATCACTTTAGTTGAAATCTGTCAAGTAAAGTAACCTAACTATGTTGGGGTCAAACCCACACGAAAGACTTGGAAGTATACCTCTGGTTTGTTGAACTCAACGAGCTAGAAAAAAAGTAAATTGGGGGTTTGCAGTGGAAAAAAAGTAACAACATGTAACTTTGGTTGTAACAGTCGGAGATGAACACTACAGATGTGTTCCCCTGACTTCTCCAATCCGTAGGTTTATCATACTTTGCTAAACCAACCTAGTACTTTGCATGCAGAATCTGATAAGTTATGTGCTATCAACTATCTTGTGAACTCATTGACAAATTTCATCCTGTACCCTTTGAGTCTCAGGGTATCGCATTGCTAACCCTTATCCTAGATTCCAGTTAAATATTACCTTTTGAGTTTTAAGTTGTTATATAATAAATAGCCATCTTACATAGATAACACTGATTATCCTAGATCGATAGTTAATCTTCAAATAACTATTGTAATTATCTTTTTTCTAGTAACTACTCCTCTTGTGGAGTAAGTAGCTATAATCTAGGTAGGATCCTAATGTTTGCAACCTCTAGAACATCTATCAAACCAATGATATTAAAATGCATGCACAAGTACTGATTTTGCACAATTTTGCACTTCCCCTAATTCATCAATATGCCAGGGTTCCCACAACCCTAGCTTAGGGTTTTAGCCGCTCATGCTTGAACAATTGACAAAATTCATGATTAAAGCCATAAAACAACATGACAAGAATAATTGAATAGAACTCAAAGTCTAGAATTGAATAATCAACCGAAATCAATACAAGAGCAATCCTAAGATCAAAGTCAAATTTTGGAATCAAAATATATATTTGTGAATGTTAAGAGTGCGTAACCTAACTACAAAACGTGAAAAGGGTGTATATAGTACACAAGAAAACCCTAAAAATCAAATCCTAAATGAAAAAGTAAAATATAGGTCGATGGCCACTTACTTAGGCTATATATAGATTGTACTACCACATACGGACCATATGTGGACATTGGTAAGTGCGAAAATTCTGCAAAGGTCCTGCAGCTCTCTAGACTTTTGATTTCTGCACATACCTGGGGTCATATACAGTCCTTATGTACCACTTACGGATCGTATGTGGACATAAGTAAGTGTAGTGTCTTTCTTTTCTTGCTTTTGAGCCCCTAGACTTTAATTTCTGATACATAGGCCACCTACACCCGGTAAGTGGCACATACGCCCAAAATTGCTTTGGTAATTGGCCAAAAACTTTGATTTTCATCTTTTTCTTCAGTTTATTATCCAAAACCTAATTTCCTAGAAAACATACCCAAAATACATCATATCTCACTAAACAACCTAAGAAACTTGCATTTTTTTATAGTTTAAGAATCAAAAGTTCTATAAATCCATGACACATCAACAGTCTCGACTTAGAATGTTCGCATATCCTCATGCAACATAACAAAACAAAACTAAAACAAGATGCTTAACTAGGAGAATCTAAGCTATCTAAGGCAGTCAATCATCACTTTAAGATTAAACAAAGTTACCCCCTCCTATTTCATCAAGTCAAAACCAACTGTGTGTTAACATAAAGCATAATAATGTGACACAATGGGATCAAGATATGACAATTACATTAGCAACAGATGGACATGCATATATATAAGTTACACTATCCGAACAACTTAGCAACTTAGTAATGCAACCCATGTGCCCTCACAATCAAAGAAGTCCCACTCACTCATATTAAATAAGTAGGTCAATAAAGGGACTGTCAAGAGACACTCATACTCAAAAGAGAAGTTCAACAAATGCACATCAAATACCATAGGCTTGCCCTTATTTTCTTTACCTTGGTTTTTGGACTGTCAAGTCAAGATCGCTATAAGACTTTATTTGACTTGTAATGTAGGCTTGTGGGGTTGGTATTTTACACAAGGATATCAAATGACTAAACCTCCTTGGCAATACACTAACTTTGGGGTCCACACTTTAACTATTTTTCTTTTATTCCACCCTTATTTCTCCTTTTTATTCTTTTATGCACATTTAGGTTGGGAGTGGTTTCTTTTATTCATTTTTTTCACATTTTTCTTTTCCTTTTTCTACCTCACCCAACCTTAGTAACATTTCTCTTATTTTACTCTTCTTTATATCCACTTTACGTTATGCACCCCTATGATCTACCCTCAACATAGGCGATTTGCCTGAGTTGAGGTGCATAATATCCAAGGAGGACTAGGGCCAAAAAAGGTTCATTGCAACATAAATGGGAAGGTGAAAGGTGTAACAAGAAAAATAGGCTATAAGGCTAAAAAATGGGATCAAGGGATACTATTTCACATTGGGAAAATCATTTAGGGTAAAAGTGGACTGTAATAAAAGACAACCTATGATCCTTTCCTAATCGACTATCCTACAATCTAAGCAAGACTAACTAGGTAGGTTATATATTTAAAATACAAAGAGAACTAGGTAGCATCTCACACACACATGACACAGAGTCACATCACAAACTACTCCCTATCCGATGCATGCACAAGTTAGCTACGATTATCATGTCCCTAATTCTAACACCATAACAAGATCCACAAAAGTCACACACACACACACACACATATATATATATTCACACAATTCTTAAAATAAAATTTTAGAGGGGTATCATTTTATTCTCAAAATCAATAAAAACATGACAACTGTCCTAAATACTCACAGATATCCTAATACACAAACACAACACAATACGAAACAAAACACATGACAAAATAAATTTTAAACATAGATATGCCAGTTGTACAATTATATCACGACCGAAAGGAAAAAACACAACAATAAAAACCCACGGAGGATATGGTATACCCCACCCCAATTGAAAACTATGCACTATCCCCAATGCGCTAAATAAATATAAAGCAAGGAAATGAGGACATACGTGGGATGCAAGGTTTTCGTGTCATAATCAAAGAAATCACCTTAGGTTGCCTCTCAAGCAGCGCCTGATTTACAATCGCGGCATGACTCAGCTGCCTTGGCTACTTAGACTTTGCCAAGGTCCATATCAACAAAATTTTTACTTCCTTAATATTTCCCAAATAGTGCTTCACCCACTGCCTATTTACCTTAAATAGTACTTCACCATCACACTTTATTTTGATAACACCATATGGGAACACCCAAACCACGGTGAATGGCCCATACCACCTAGTTTTTAGCTTGCCAAGGAACAAGTGAAGTCTTGAATTATACAACAACACCAAATCAACAGGCTCAAACACCCCATTCTTAATTTTCTTATCATGATGCAACTTCATTCTTTCTTTGTATATGGAAGAACTCTTATAACCACGAAGTCAGGATTGATCCAACTTATTTAACTTGCCCAATGTCGACCTTGCAACATCACACCACTCAAAATTTAGCTTCTTCAATGCTCATAGTTCCTTTTCTAAAGTTCAACCAGCAAGTAACATGCCTTTCCATACAAAAGCTGATATAGGGAGGCACCTATAAGAATCTTACAAGCTGTCCAGTAGGCCCATAATGCATTATCTAACTTTCTTGACTAGTTAGTCCTATTGGTATTCATAATTTCACTAATATGGACTTGATCTCTCTAATGGAGACCTCAACTTTCCCATTTTTCTAAGGATGGTAAAGTGTTCCCACCTTATGCCTTACACCATATTTATCAAGTAGGTCCTTAAATAGAAGGCTATACAAGTAAGACCCACCATCACTGATAATTGCATGTGGAGTGTCAAATTGAGAAAACATGTTTTTCTTCAGAAAGACAGCGAAAATTATTCCTTCATTATCTAGAAGCGTAACTACCTCTGCCCATTTTGAAACATAGTGCCACCATAATATACCTCATGCCATAGGAGCTCATAAACAGACCCATGAAATCAATTCTACATACATCAAACAACTTCAACTCCAGAATAAGTGTCATGAGGAGGTCTTGGCATCATAAAATATTGCCTTGACGCTAAAATTAGTCTTAGCCTTATGTAAAATCATGAGCATCCTTACAAATTATAGGCTAGTAAAACCCATACTGTAGAATTTTTTGGGCTGTATGGGTACCACTATAATGCCCCTTAAATGGTGATGGATGATAAGCTTTAAGAATGCTCATCATCTCTACCTCCAGGATATATCTTCGAATCACACCATATGCAAAAACCCTAAAAAGATATGACTCATCCCAAAAGAACTTCCTCATCTCATAAATAAATCTCCTACACTGCTGGAAGGATAGGTCTTTTGGGATAAAATCACTTGACAAATAATTAAAAAAATTAGTAAACTAGGGGATTAAGTATTGAGTTGCTACCAAGACTCACTAATATGGAAAAGTATCATCTATGTCAAGCTCATCCCCTACTTTTTGCATTGCCTCCTTCTCAAGCCTAGACAAGTGATATGTAACTTGGTTTTTCGCTCCTTTTTGGTCTTTTACTTTAAAATCAAACTCCTACAGCAAGAGGATCAAATGAATTAGTCTCAATTGGAAACCTTTTTTGACATCAATTACCTTAAGGATACAAGGTCAGGGTGGACTATGACTTTAGTCCCAATCAGATAGGATCAGAATTTTTCAAAGGCAAAAATCACCGCAAGAAAATCTTGCTCTGTAACTATGTAGTTCTTCTTTGCGGGGTCTAATGACTTGCTGGGATAGTATATAGAATGAAGGATCTTCTCTCTACTTTGGCCTCATACAACAGCCTACTCACATCACACATGACCTCTAATGGTGTAGACCAATCAGGGGACACAATGATAAGAGCTAAAATCAACTGCTCCTTAAGGCACTTAAAGGATTTCAAGCATACATTATCGAATACCAATTTAACCTTTTTATCTAAAAGTTTGGATAGAGGATTTTCGATTTTAGAGAAGTCCTTGATAAATCTCCTATTAAAACCTGCATGTCCCAATAAGCTCCATATACCTTTAGCTGAGACTGGTGGTGTCAACATTTCAATTACCTCTATATTAGCTTTGTCCACCTCAATAACCTATTTAGAGATCTTGTGCCTAAGAACAATACAATCTTTTACAATAAAATAACATTTTTCCTAGTTTAGTACCAAGTTGCATTCTTTGAATCTCTGCAGAGCACAAACCAGATGGGCCAATAAATCATCAAAGAAGTCCCCCACTACTAAAAAATTGTCCATGAATACCTTACTCATATATTTCACCATATCAAAAAATATAGACGTCATGTATCATAAAAAAGTGGCGGGAGCATTGCATAAACTGAATGGCATGCTCTTGAATGCAAATATTCCAAAGGGTCCAGTGAATATCATCTTTTCTTGGTCCTCGAGAGAAATAGTGATCTGATTGTAACTGGAGTACCAATCAAGAAAACAATACCAATCTCGTCCTGCTAGTCTATCAATCATTTAATCCATAAAAGGCACTGGGAAGTAGTCCTTCTAGGTCTAAGTGTTTAGCTTTTTATAATCCATACAAACTCTCTAACGAGTCATGGGTATCATGGGCACAAACTCATTCTTATCATTGGGAACTACTATAATTCCACCCTTCTTCAATACACATTAAACTAGGCTAACCCATTTGTTGCCTGTAATGGAGTAAACTACTCCAGCATCTAACCACTTAATAATTTCTTTCTTCATAACCTTATGCATATGATGATTAATGCTGGGAATACATTCTAGCTTAAGTTTTATTTTGTGAGTATATATACCTGGTGGAATTCCCACAATATATGCTATGGTCCATCCAATAGCTTTTTTGAATTTCTGCAATACGGATATCAATGCTTCCACCCGTGACTCTAGAAAATATATAAAAATAATCATTCATAAGGTATTATTGGCCCCTAAGAATGCATACTACAAGTGAGATAGGAAGGCCTTCAGTTCCAACACCAGTGGCTTCTCAATGGATGGCTTTACAAGAGGAGTGGTTTTGTTTTTCAAATCAAGGTCCAGCTTTTTCAGAGCATAAGTGTACAAACCGCTACCATGAAATTCTTTAACCATCTCATTATATTCTTTGTTTCCCTCACTCTCAAAATTTATGATTACTGCAGCGAATGCTTCATCCCCAAATCTCTCTTCAATAGGCATAGTCTCTACATCAGCATCATCAGTAGTATCTATCACCGACACCACTCGCATATCATCTGGCTGCTACACTATTATACATACATCAAAAACCAATTGGTCATAATTTATTTTAAAGGTTATCTCCTTCAAGTCCATATCACTCACTTCCCTAACTATAGATAATAAGGGCTTGAATGTCTATGTCGTTAAGAATCATGAAATTTACTAGAAATGTAAAGGATGCCACCCTGACTTTTACATCACACAGAACACAGATGAATTGGCCATAATAGGTTCATGGATGTAGGTTTGAGTGCCCTCATTCTTAATAGCTTGTATACCACCAGTGGAATTAAATTTATGTCGACTTTTAAATCATGTAAAGCTTGTTTGACATTGAAAGGCCTAATAGAATATGGAATAGTGACCACCCTAGGATCCTCTCTCCTTTCTGCTAATAGTTTAAAAGGGATGGTACTACCATAGTGCATATTATTATTAGCCTCCTCGGCGACCCAGTCATCACTGTCATCACTATTATAATCATTATAATTACATGTCAACTTCTCAAACTCTGCCTTAGTTGACTCATAAATTATAGGACTATTATTCTTTGACTTTTTAGGAAATGGGCACAAGGAGATCAGTCCCAATAAGGGCACCACTCCTATTGGTAATATTTAGACACTGACCACTTACTGGAGGAATTTGAACTGTATCACTCAAAAGGCAACCTGGCTGTCTTTGATTCAACGTGGCAGACATTTGGCCAAGCTAGTGCTCTAACTACTTGATAGTAGTTGTATGAGATTTAACCTTTTGGGTCAAACCTAAAATATCAGCCTTGATCTCCTTAATGATAGCCTCCTAACTTTCTTTCCCCTTACTAGTTTGGTCAGCATGTCCTCTATCCTTGATTCTGTATTATGACTGCCAGGCGAATATACCTGTAAACCTTCTCCTTGTAGTCCTCTTTCCATCTCCAATCACCATCATACTCCCTATCGCTCTCTCTATATCTATCACCATAATAGTTATGACCTTAGTTTCCTTGACCTGCTTTATTTTGATTGCCCATGAGTTTGAAAACCATCCAACTCGCAATCAAGATAAATAGCCTCCTTCTCTAAGTCTGATTCATAAGCTATTACAGCTGAACCTTACCCACCTACTGCACCCACTTTTTATGACTCATTGTTGAAAACTGCTTAGTCAATAGCCCAATGTCGGTCCTTAGCTGCACAATCTCTTATGCCACACACTCATCAACTGTTCTTTGGTCACCAAAAACTTTGAAAACATAAGTGTAAAACCTCTCTCAAACTCCTGAGTATGCCACCCTTTGTTAGTGAGAGAAATATAGTCTAGAACCTCAGTAGCTGCTTTCCAGCATAATCTCATTAATGCTTCTCTAGTGATGGTGTCTGCGATAGCTTTAGAACTGATTTCAAGGCCCTATAGATGTAACACCCCATATTTTGGGCTACAATATAGACTATAATTTCGATGCGTTGAGAATCCCGAAGCCATAAAATCCTATGCCAATATAGCATATTAATTATTTGTGTAGCATGTGAATCCATTCAAGCTTGAATTTAGACCATAGAGGTCCTTCAACACATGGACGAGTTGAAACTATTTTGATCGACTAAGTTTTTGTGGACGTTGTAAAGTGTGTCAGCTTCCATCAACCATAACTCTCTAAATATGTCGAATGAGGAATCCTACTATATGTCAAATGATAGGTATTAGAGTTAGCATTTCAACGATACCAATTTGTCTAAAATCCGACACCCGAGCAAGAATAATGGCCTTTTAAAGTGATATGCGTCGCCTAACCAATCGTCCATGGCCACTGGAAAGCATAGGCAATAGCCTAGGCGGCGCCTATGTAAACATAGCTGATAGCCTAGGTGGCGCCTATGTGAACATAGGCAATGGGATGGGCGGTGCCTATGTAAAAAATTTTGGTGACTTAAACACTCCATTTTGGGGACAAAGTGGTCCTTTTCCACCCTTACTTAGCCCTAAAACACGAAATTCAGTTCCAAGGACCCCAAAATACACCTTCATTCATCAAAGGTGCTCAAATATTCTCCTTAGAATTTCAAAATAAAAATCCAAATAGTTCAAGATTTGACGGTAGATTTTCAAAGATAATTACATATTTGGAATCACCAATCCGCAAGATTGAAGAAACATCTATTATCCTTGGAAATAGATGTATGTGGGGTTATCCTAAAATCTCATGGGTGTAGTTTTTATGAACATGCATGCTTTTAAAATGAGGGTTTTCAATCAAATGCTAATAACTTGCTTTCAATATGATTTCTAAGTCATCTTTCTTTATGTCATGGGAATTGTTTGCCTATATACTTCAATGGTTGAAACCATGCATATGTGATTTGAGATTTTCCATGGAAGTTTGATAAATATGAATAATAAATTGCTTTCAAATTCCCATGATAATGTCTTGATACCCCATATCATATTGTGATCAACAAAAGAGAGCATGAATTTGAAATAAATATTGTTCACCACTTTTAAATGATGAAGCACCTTGGTTTTTACATGGTTATGCATATGTGGAAGTGATATTGAGGACTTGCAAGTTGGGTATGATGATACCCTATAGAATATGATATGTGATTGAATCAGATGAAATTTGAGTGCATTGATTTTACATGAGAAAGGTGGATGCCCGAAGAAGGCATTTGAGAGTAAGGGCTCATCGCTGGAAAACATGTTTGCCGACATGAAGATTTGGTACCAGGCTTAGTGATCTTGTGTACTTGAATTTATTTCATTCCCAAATTGGGATTATAGGTAGGAGCCCGGGCTAAGTGATTTTGGGCACTACCATTGGGTCGAGACACCATGCTATGTGATCTTGTATATATCTCCCTCACTTATACCCTAATCTCAGTGGCAATCGAGGTTAGACAGTTGGTGTAAATTATGTAGGGTATTCCAGTTAGCTCAGTTGCATTTCATTGTTTTTGAGAAACTATTCTATTCGCCTATGTGTTTTCAAATGATTTGATACAAAATTGCTTTATAATGGCTCGAAACAATATTTTGTAAAAATATTATGTTTTGTTTTGATATCTCTGCATTCCAGTACTTTTGTTCTAACCCCCTCTCTTTTCCAACCTCTCAGGTTCAGAGGCCCAGTCTAGGGGTCAAGAGAATCAGTAGATCATTCAGACAGAGTTGCAGAGAAAAGTGGTGAGCCTTCTATGTTTCGAAAGGTCTTACGTCCTACAATCTTTTTATCTTATATTCAGTTTTGGGGTCTACTGGGGGCCTTGTCCAATTTCTATATACGGTTACTTGACTTAGTCATTTGTTAGAGATTTTTGCAGATAGTTGTTTAGAGGTTAATTGATTTTGAGGGAACCTTATCTCCTCATTATTGTTTCTTTTCATATTTATAACCATATTTCTGAATTATTATGTTTCTTCTGCATTTCTTTGATCATATGAATTAGGTATATGATTACTAGACAGATAGGTATTTTTCGGGCCTCCATGGTTCGAAATGCTCATCATGGCTAGGCCCCGGTTTGGGTTGTGACAAACTTGGTATCAAAGCATAGTTGATGGTCCCAGGGTTTCTGCAAAATCGCATCGGATAGAGTCCTGTTTATGGGTGTGTAACGCGCCACACTTATAAGCAGGGGGCTACTAGGCGTTTAGGAAATTTTTCCCTTCTTTGTGATTTAGTTCATGCTTCAGAGTCTGAATTGTCCCCTAATCAATGATCACTTCTGTTTCAGAAACACAGTTATGCCTTCACGTCCTATCATCGATCAGAATGCTCAGGCAGATGAGGTCCGTCCTACCCATGGGATGCGGACCCATAATAGGGCTCATACTCTAGAATTTGTCCCTACTACAGGAGTCCCTCCAGTCCCGACCAGTCTACTTCGGGCTCTACGGACTAATGCCAACCATCCCCAACTGCTCAGGGAGATATTCAAATGTAAAATTCAGATGGTCCATTCATATGCTGACACAATTGGTAGCTAACCAGGATCAACAATCAAAAGATGTTGGGTCTGCATTTGTTACGTCTGAGGCTACTAGAGTTGGACATTTCATGAAGATGAACCCAACTAAATTCACTGGCACCAAGGTGGAGGAAGATCCACAGGTGTTCGTGGATAAGATGGAAAATATCTTTAAGGTGATGCATGTGGATGAGGTTGAAGGGGTGGAGCTAGCAACCTATCAGCTCAAGGACATTGTGAATCAGTGGTATGCCGACTGGGAAGATGCAAAAGGTAAAAGTGCTGAGCCCACAGTTTGGGGAAAATTTGTGGAAGCTTTTCTTGATTGATTCTTTTCTCTGGAGTTGAGGGAGACCAAAGCAAAAAAGTTTATGAATCTGAAGCAGGGCAGTATGAGTGTCTAGGAGTACACTTTGAAGTTTAATAAACTATCTTACTATGTACCAGAGTTGACTAGTAATATGAGAACCCGGATGAAGAAATTTGCATCTGGCCTTGCTGATACCTGGTACTTGAGTGCCAGGGGGCTATGTTGAATAAGGAGTCAGACTTTACTCGATTGATCGTTCATATGTAGTAGGTGGAAGAGAAGAAGAAAAAGATTGCTGAATCTTGAGAGAAAGATAAACAGGCTAAGAGAGCTAGATTTGCGGACCAGCACCAGAGTCAGCCACAGAGTGGTAACTGGAGTAATAAGTGGTCGAAGAAGAAGAAGTTTTGGAATAATGCACAATCAGCAGCCAGTGCCCCAGCACCCAGACCTTCGACAGACAGACAAACTCAGAGTTTTCAGACTCCTCATGGATCCATAGCTCTAGGCACACAGTCTCAGGATAGTGTGGCCCAGCAGCATCATACTTATCCGCGGTGTGAGGTTTATAGAAGGAATCATCTAGGGAAGTGCTGATTTGAGGGGAGAAACTGCTATACTTGTGGCAAAGTGGGTCACCTTCAGTGAGATTGTCCTTCTTCTGGAGAAAATACGAGAGGGGGAGGGGGGGCTAAGTCCCAAGCTGCCTCTACAACTCCTTTTCCAAGGGTACCCCTTCAGCGGCCGGGAGCGATCGCAACCGGTTATATTCTTTGACTAACCACCAGGAGGCGAAAGCTTCACCAGATGTTGTCACCGGTATGTTACAAATCTTTTCTTCGTGATGTTTATGTATTGCTTTATCCCGAGTCTACTTTATCTTATGTGACCCCTTATATGGCTGTTGGTTTCGGGTTTGAGCCCGAAGTTATTGTGGAACCCTTCTCTATTTCTACTTCTGTAGGTGATTCTGTTGTTGCTAGAAGGGTGTATAGAAATTATGTCATGTCTATCCATAGTAGGGAAACTGTGGCAGACCTTATAGAGATGGATATGATAGATTTTGATGCCATCCTTGGGATGGACTGGCTCCATTCGTGTTATGTTACCCTTGATTGAAAAACCCAAAAGGTCACTTTTTCTTTCCCGAATGAGACACCAATTGTATGGGCAGGGAGTTTTATGGAACCTAGAGGTCACTTTATCTCTTATCTTAGAGCCCAAAATCTTATCTCCAAAGGTTGTATGTATTATCTAATCAGAGTAAAAGATTTAAAAGTTGAAAACCTTCCTCTGCAGTCAGTCCCTGTAGTGAATGAATTCCCAGAAGTCTTTCCTGAAGATCTTCCAGGGATACCCACTGATAGTGAGATAGATTTTGGTATTGATGTGTTTCCAGACACTCGTCCTATTTATTTTCTGCCATATAGAATGGCTCCTTCGGAACTAAAGAAGTTAAAGGAACAACTTGCAGACCTCCTAGACAAAGGTTTTATTCGTCCTAGTGTTTCCCTATGGGGTGCACCCGTGCTCTTCGTGCAAAAGAAGGATGGGTCCCTTCGGATATGCATAGACTACCGTCAGTTGAATAAGATCATGATCAAAAACAAATATCCTCTTCCTAGGATTAACGACCTTTTTGACCAGCTTCAGGTTCCAAGTGTTTTTCAAAAATAGACCTTCGTTCGGGTTATCATCAGTTGAAATTTAGGGAGTCAGACATACCTAAGACAGCCTTTCGAACCCAATATGGTCACTATGAATTTCTAGTCATGTCCTTCGAGTTGAATAACGCCCCTGCAGCCTTCATGGATCTTATGAATAGAGTTTTTCATCAGTTTCTTGACTTGTTCGTCACTGTGTTTATTGATGATATTCTGATCTATTCTAAGAGTAAAGAGGATCACGCCAATCACCTCCGAATTATTCTTTAGACCCTTAAGGATCATCAGTTGTATGCTAAATTTTTGAAGTGTGAATTCTTGTTAGATGCTATTGCCTTCCTGGGGCATATTGTGTCCAGTGAGGGGATAAGAGTGGATCCCTAAAAAGTTGTAGTGAGAAAATGGCCTAAAACCACGACTCTAATCGATATTCGGAGCTTCTTGGGTTTGGCTTACAGAAGGTTTGTAGAGAATTTTTCTTCCATAGTTGCTCTGCTTACTAAACTGACTCAAAAAAAGATGAAGTTTGTGTGGTCTGACTTATGTGAAAATAGTTTTGAGAAGTTGAAGAATAGGTTAACTACTGCTCCTATTTTGACCCTTCCCGAGGGTGTAGATGATTTTGTGGTTTATTGTGATGCGTCTCGTGTGGGACTTGGTTGTTTATTGATGCAGCGTGGTAAGGTAATAGCTTATGCATCTAGGAAGTTAAAGGTGCATGAGCACAATTACCCCACTCATGACTTGGAGTTAGCAGCGGTGGTGTTTGCACTTAAAATCTGGAGGCACTATCTCTATGGAGTGTATGTTGATATTTATACTGACCATAAAGTTTGCAGTATGTTTTTTCACAAAAAGAATTGAACCTCCAGTAGAGGCTTTGGATGGAGCTTTTGAAAGACTATGATATGAGTCTGCATTACCATCCGGACAAGGCAAATATTGTAGCCGACGTCCTCAACAGGTTGTCTATGGGCAACTTTTCTCATGTAGAAGGAGGAAAGAAAGAGACAGTGAAGGATATTCACCGCCTTGCAAATTTGGAAGTGTGACTCTTAGATTCCAAAGATGGAGGGGTGATTGTTCATGAGTTCGCTACGTCATCCCTTTGTGCTGAAGTTAAGGAGAAGCAGGTTGAAGACCTCATCTTGATGCAAATCAAGAAAGATATGGGTCAACAAAAGGTTATGTCATTTGAAATTGGTGGTGATGGTATTCTGAGATTTCAGGGTAGGTTGTGCATTCTGAATGTAGATGGGCTATGGGAAAGAATCCTTAATGAGGTACACAATTCGAGGTATGTCATTCACCCAGGCTCTACTAAGATGTACCATGATCTGAAAACCTTGTATTGGTGGAATAACATGAAATGTGATGTAGCTGATTTTGTGTCCAAGTGTTTGAACTGTTAACAAGTGGAGGTAGAATACATGAGGCCAGGTGGTACTTCCCAAGAGATAGCCCTGCCTTTATGGAAGTGGAGATGATAAACATGGACTTCATTACAGGACTTCTGAGATCCCAAAACCAGTATGATTCTATGGGTGATTGTAGATCGATTGACAAAGTCAGCCCACCTTTTGCCTGTGAGGACTAATTATTCGAGAGAGGTTTATGCTAAGATTTCCATTGAGGATATAGTTCGATTGCATGGGGCACCAGGGTCCATTATATTCAATAGAGGTATGCAGTTTTCATCTCAGTTCTGGAGATCTTTTTAGAAGGGTTTAGGTCCACAAGTGAATTTAAGCACAACTTTTTACCCTCAGACGGATGGGAAAGATGAGCGTACCATTCAGACCCTCGAAGATATATTGAGGGCATGCGTCATTGATTTCAAAGGTATTTGCGTAGATCACCTGCCACTGGTTAAATTCGCTTACAATAATAGTTACCATGCCAGCATCAAGATGGCTCCTTTTAAGGCTTTGTATGAGAGGAGATGTAAGTCTCCGATAGGATGGTATGAAGTGGGTGAGACTCAGTTGTATGGGCCTGATCTTGTTCATCAGGCGATGGAGAAAGTGAAGATCATTAGAAATGACTCAAGACTACTCAGAGTCGTCAGAAGTCCTATGCCAATGTTTGGAGAAGAGAACTAGAGTTTGAAATTGGTGATTGGGTGTTTCTCAAGGTTTCTCCTATGAAAGGAGTTATGTGGTTTGGAAAAAGGGGTAAATTGAGCCCTCGCTATGTAGGGCCATATTAGATTCTGAGAAAGATTGGTACAATTACTTATGAGATAGAATTGCCTGCAAGTTTGGGTTCCGTTCATCCGGTATTTCATGTATCCATGTTGAAGAAATACATTGGAGATCATTCTATGGTATACTAGTAGAGGGTATCAAGGTGACAGGCTCCTTGTCTTACAAAGAAGAGCCCGTTGAAATTTTAGATCGCCAAGTTCGAAAGTTGAGGAGCAAAGAGATAGCCTCAGTAAAGGTGCTGTAGAGGAATCAGAAAGTCGAAGAAGCCACTTGGGAGTCAGAAGATGACATAAGAATTAGATATCCCAATTTGTATGCTTCGATGGGGGATAAAATAGAAGGTACTATTCCTATCTTATCTTTCCTAGTCCTTTATTATGCTTGAAATCGTGTCCGTCTATGTCCCGCATCATCATTCGGGGATGAATGATCCTAAGGGGGGAAAATGTAATGCCCCACATTTCGGGATACAATATAGACCATGATTTTGATGCGTTGATAATCCCAAAGCCATAAAATCCTATGACAATACAGCATGTTAATTATTTGTGTAGCATGTGAATCAATTCAAGCTTGAATTTAGACCATAGAGGTCCTTCAACGCATGGACGAGATGAAACTATTTTGATCGACTAAGTTTTTATGGATATTGTAAAGTGTGTCAGCTTCCATCGACCATAACTCTCTGTATATGTCGAATTAGGAAGCCTAATATGTATCATCAAATGATAGGTATTCGAGTTAGCTTTCCAATGATACCTATTTGGCTAAAATCCGACACCCAAGCAAGAAGTTATGGCCTTTCAAAGTGATATGCGTCGCCTAACCAATTGCCCATCGCCACTGGAAAGCATAGGCAATAGCCTAGGCGGCGCCTATGTGAACATAGGCAATGGGATGGGCGGCGCCTATGTAAAGAATTCTAGTGACTTAAACACTCCATTTTGGGGACAAAGTGGTCCTTTTCCACCCTTACTTAGCCCTAAAATATGAAATTCAGTTCCAAGGACCCCAAAATACACCTTCATTCATCAAAGGTGCTCAAAGATTCTCCTTAGGGTTTCAAACTAAAAACCCAAATAGTTCAAGATTCGATCATAGGTTTTCAAAGATAATTACATATTTGGAATCACCAATCCGCAAGCTTGAAGAAACATCTATTATCCTTGGAAATAGATGTATGTGGGGTTATCCTAAAATCTCATGGGTGTAGTTTTTATGAACATGCATGCTTTTAACATGGGGGTTTTCAATCAAATGCTAATAACTTGCTTTCAATATGATTTCTAAGTCATCTTTCTTTATGTCATAGGAATTGTTTACCTATATACTTAAATGGTTAAAACTATGCATATGTGATTTGAGATTTTCCATGGAACTTTGATAAATACGAATGATAAATTGCTTTCAAATTCCCATGATAATGTATTGATACCCCATATCATATTGTGATCAACAAAAAAGAGCATGAATTTGAAATAAATATTGTTCACCACTTTTAAATGATGAAGCACCTTGGTTTTTACATGGTTATTCATATGTGGAAGTGATATTGAGGACTTGTAAGTCGGATATGATGATACCTTACAGAATATGATATGTGATTAAATCAGATAAAATTTGAATGCATTGATTTTACATGAGAAAGGTGGATGCCTGAAGAAGGCGTTTGAGAGTAAGGGCTCATTACTGGAAAACGTGTTTGCCAAGATGGAGATTTGGTACCAGGCTAAGTGATCTTGTGTACTTGACTTTATGTTATTCCCAAATTGGGACTATAGGTAGGAGCCCGAGCTAAGTGATCTTGGGCACTACGATTAGGTCGAGACACCATGCTATGTGATCTTGTATGTCTCTCCCTCACTTATACTCTAATCTCGGTGGCCACCGAGGTTAGACAGTTGGTGTAAATTATGTAGGGTATTCCACCTAGCTCATTTGCATTTCATTGTTGTTGAGAAACTATTTCATTACGCCCATGTTTTTTCAAATGATTTGATACGAAATTGCTTTGTAATGGCTCTCACTTATATTTTGTAAAAATTTTATGTTTTGTTTTGATATCTCTGCGTTCCAGTACTTTTGTGCTGGCCCCCTCCCCTCTCCAACCTCTTAGGTTCAGAGGCCCAATCTAGGGGTCAAGAGAATCAGTAGATCATTCAGACAGAGTTACAGAGACAAGTGGTGAGCCTTCTATGTTTTGGAAGGTCTTATGTCCTACAGTCCTTTTATCTTATATTCAGTTTTGGGGTCTACTGTGGGCCTTGTCCCAGTTTTATATACGGTTAGTTGACTCAGTCATTTGTTAGAGATTTTCACAGACAGTTGTTTAGAGGTTAATTGATGTTGAGGGAACCTTATCTCCCCGTTATTGTTTCTTTTCATATTTATGACCTTGTTTCTGAATTATTATGTTTCTTCTGTATTTCTTTGATCATATGAATTAGGTGCATGATTACCAGACAGATAGGGGTATTTCGGGCCTCCATGGTTCGAAATGCTCGTCACGGCCAGGCCCCAGTTTGGGTCGTGGCAATAGAATATCTCCAATAAGCTTGTCCCTGAAATCTGATGGTTGAGAAGCATACTCAACTTCTTTTTAAATCAAAACCACGCCTCATATATCAACTCAGAATGAAGTTGTTTGAAATAGTATATTTCACATTTAAGCTACAACATCCTGGCCGGAGGAAAGAAAAAGTGTAAGAATTTCTTGCGTAACTTATTCCATGTGGTGATAGATCCTCTTGTAAGTTCCCCCAACCATAAAAAAACTTCTCCAGTCAATTAGAAGATAAACAACCTCAGTTTAAGTGCCTCCTAGTCTACCCCGGGATAGTATAAGACGTGTAGATCCCAACAAAGTTAGAAAGGTGCATATTTGCATCATCTATAGGTAAACTCAAAAATACACCTTTCAAGTTTAAGAGCTGGATCATGGCACTAGTTATGCTGAATTTTACTTGGGGGGAAGTGCAGGAGGAATGATAGCTCTTATTTCTTATAGCTCAACATATCCCATATCTTCCTCATTATCATACGACTAGAAGTAATGGGATGCTGGGATTACTTAAGCTTGAGCTCTTCTATCTCACTATAAATTACCATCGAATATTATTCGATGATCAACTACTGGTCTTGGCCTGAATATCTCTACCTGTTGAGCCAACTAGGCTTTCTCAGCCTCTCTTCTCTAACTAGCATTCTCTGCTAATATCTGCTCCATTTGTCTATCAACAATACTCTATGGATAATTTGGATTAAGGGGAGGTATTGCATTTAGATCATCCCAAACCCTTCTAAATTCCCTACATGTCCTAGTCTGCCATTATACAATTAGGCCATAACAATCTCTCTAGGTTAGGATTTAATGGGAGTAAGGGATTGCCTTGACTCCTGGTACTAGGCATACACCAGTGTATACCCAACTAAGAATAGAAAGTAAAGACCCACAAACATCAATAAACTTCAATCAATACTTCACTGTCTTCCTCGACAATGGTACCAAAATTTTGATTAACACCCAAACTACACCTCCAATTGAGGATAAATCAATCGCTGTCAAGTAAAGTAACCCAACTAGGTTGGGGTCGAATCCATAGAGAAACTTAGATGTATGTCTCTGGTTTGCCGAACTCAACGGGCTGAACAGAAAGTAAATGGGGGGTGGGTTTGTAGTGACATTATAGAATAAGTAACAGTATAAAACTTTGGTTGAAAATAGTCGGAGACGAACACTAGAGCTGTGTTCCCCCTGGCTTCTCGAATCTTTAGGTTTATCATGATTTGCTAAACTAACCCAATATTTTCCATGCAAAATCTGATAAGTTATGTAGCATGAAATGTCTTGTGGACTCATTGACAAATTTAATCTTTTACCTTTTGAGTCTTAGGATGTCGCATTACTAACCCTTATCTAGATTCCATTTAACTATTACCTTTTGAATATCAAGTTATTAGATAACAGATAACCATCTTACACAGATAATACTGATTAACCGAGATTGATAGTTAATCGTCAAATCACTATTGTAATTATCTTTTCTTACTCACTAGTACTCTTATGGAGTAAGTACTAATAATCTAGGAGAGATCCTAATGATTGCAACCATTAGAACATCTATCAAACTGAAGATAATACAATGTATACACAATTATTATTTTAGAACATTTTTACACTTC
This sequence comes from Capsicum annuum, assembly GCF_002878395.1. Lineage (NCBI taxonomy): Eukaryota > Viridiplantae > Streptophyta > Magnoliopsida > Solanales > Solanaceae > Capsicum > Capsicum annuum. The sequence continues at coordinate 83,989,439 of NC_061122.1, forward strand.
CCATACTTTATCAATATGCCAGGGTTCCCATAACCCTAGATAAGGCTTTTAGCTGTTCATGATTGTGAAATGATCAGAAGAATTCATGATTGAAACCATCAAATAATATCACAAGAATAATTGAATAAAACTCAAAGTATAGAACTGAATTATTAACCAAAATCAATATAAGAGCAATCCCAAGATCAAAGTGAAATCTTGGAATCAAAATATATATTTATGAATGTTAAGAGTACGTAACCTAACTATAGAACATAAAAAAGGTATATATAGTACACAAAGAAACCCTAAAAATTAAATCCTTAATGAAAAATGAAAATATTAGTCAGTGGCCTCTTACTTAGGCCATATAATAATCGTATATACCACATACGGACCGTAAGTGTAGAACTTCTACACAGATCTTGAAACTCTTTGGACTTTTGATATCTGCATATGCCTAGGTCACATCCAGACCTTATACGAATCGTATGTGGACATAGGTAAGTGTAGAGTCTTTTTTCCTAGTTTTGAGCCTCTGGACTTATATTTCTGATACATACTTAGGTCATCTATGCCCGATAAGTGGCACAATAGCCAAAAACTTCAATTTTCATATTTTTCTTTAGTTCATCAACCAAAACCTAATTTCCTATAAAATATATCCAAAACTCATCATATCCCACAAAATAACCTAGGAAACTTTCATATTTTCATAGTTTTAAGCATTGAAAGTGCTATAACTCCATAACACATCAGTTCCCTATGGATTTCTAACTCTGTAGACTTATTGTGCTCAATCCAACTAACTCAATGATCTGCATGTAGAATCTAACAAGCTATGTATTACTAACCATCTTGTGAGTGCCTTTGGTAAATTTTATTTTTACGTTGTGGGTCTCAAGTGTTGCCTTAGTAACCTTTATCTTTGATCCCAGTTTAAATATCTCCTTTTGAGTGTTAAGTTGATTAGATGAGAGTTGATAGCAATTACTATCTTAATCTTCTTTTCCTAATCTTGACCTTTTTTGTGAAGATAATCTCAAATGTTGGCAAGTTATTAGCTTCTGAAGTAGTTAAGAAAGCATATAATCGAATAAGATCACAATAAGTGCATAAACACTGAATTAGAAGAGTCTCACACTTTATTTACTTTGTTATTTCACCAGGGTTCCCACAACCCTAGTTGTTTGTTTTAGCCTCGCATGATTGCAAGAATATCCATGGAATTCAATAATGAAAGCTGAAGATGAAGCTCACAATAATTTAAGAACAAAACCCAAATTCTCAAATTAATAATCAACTAAATAATCAAGAACAGAGACTTCCAATATCAAAATTCGAATCTTACTATAAATATATATTTGTGAATGTAAAGAATGCGTAAACTACATTGGTACTTATGGTGGAGTAAATGGTAACTACACTCCGTAACTAGCCCTTTGTCTATGTAGAACAATCTTCACTTTCAGGTACTTTAACATTACATACTCTGATACTTAGGAGCCCACTTACGGTGGTCATAAGTAGTACTTCAAGCCAATAAGTGGTTTTGTAAGTGGGATATTTTTTCAAGCTTCAACTCTTTTTTCTTCTTTTAGGCTCCAAACCTAGTTTCCTACAAAATAAACACAAAAACACATCATATCTAACAAAACAAACCTATGTACTAGAATATTTTCCTGGTTTAAGCATCGAAAGTGCAATTAAACCATGACATATCAACACCCTCAACTTAGAATATTTGCATGTCCTCAAGCAATAAAAACTAACAAAAAAACACTACAATGCTTAATCAAGAGAAACCTAAAGTACCTACGGAAGTCAACTAAATTTTATCTCAAAACATATCACCCCTCCTATTTTTAAATTTTCAAAACCAATTATATGTATCTATGTAGCCCAACAATGCAACACAAAGGAATCAACCTATGGCATTATATTAGCAACAACTAACCAACCAAGCATATGTACAAATTACACAACCAGAACAGATAAACAACTAGCAACACAACTTATATACCCTCATAATAAAGAAGTCATATTCTCATTGTATATTTATGCATGTCAATGCAGGGATGATAACAAGACACTCACACTTACAAAAGAAGATCCAATAAATGCACATTGAATACCATAGGCTTGCCCTTATTTTCTTTACCTTAGTTTTTTTGGATATTCAGACTAGTAACACTATAGGACTTTATTCGCCTTGTAATGTAGGCTTGGGGACTGGTATGGTATATTCAGGACTTTAGTGTCTAAGCCTCCTTGGCACTATAATTATGTTTAGGGTCCACTTCTTAACTGAAACTGTTCTTTTGTTTCTCCTCTTTTCTCTTTTATTTCTTATTTAGATTGGGTGTGGTTTCCTTTATATGTATATATATTGTTTTATCTTTTTCAAATTTTTTTATTTTTACCACACCCAACCTTAATTTCTTTTTCTCTTTTTTTCAAACCCTTCTTCATACCCAAATTTTAATTACGCCACCCTCAGCTTAGGTGATTTTTCTGAGATGAGCTGCACAATGTCCAAAGAGGGACTAGGTCTAAAATAGGTTCATTGTAACTAAATTAGGAAGGTGAAAGGAAAAAATAAGAAAATAGATATCATAACCCAAACCGAGGCCCTGACTGCGACGAACATCTCAAACCATGAAGGCCCGAGAGACCCCTTAGCTTGTAATCATAAGCATAACTCATCAATTGTAATAATGTGGAACTAAAATGGAAACATGGTAGTTTTATTATTTCAACTAGACAATACGGGACACAAGCCTATAAGAAAATCTGTATCTATCTATAACCAGTCTATGAAACTTTACTAACTGAAACTGTCTGAAAACTGGGACAAGGCCCTTGGTCAAACCATGAACTAAAATAAACTGAAATTAACACATGAATAAAGGCATTCTGAAATAAGGGAGACGCACCAAATCCAAACGTTTGGCATGATCTACTAATTAGCGGGGTCACGAGACTGGGCCTCAAAACCTGAAATATAAGGGGTCAATACACAATGTACTGATATATAAAATAATCCAAAATAGCTTACTTTTTACAACATAGGTGAGAGAATTTCTTAAAACCATGAACATAAGATAAGTGAAAACATATGGGCATACTTTAATGAACTTCAAAAAAATTCTTGGAAATCATGACTCACTCTTTATTTTACTTCTGAGCTAGATGGTACACCCTACATTTCTACAATCCCATAGGCTATATGAAATCCTCCCTTAACTCGATGGCCAAGCCCCCAATCCAAGTTTGTCGCAAGGATTGGAGTTCATGAAATTTATAATACCCCCATGTAAGCATACCGTAGGAATCCCCCCTAGTGACATGTCCTAATTATCTTCCCATGTAGGATAACATATCATAAGTCCTGTATCAGCAAATTATGATTTCAGGCTGTGAGTTATTTGAACTTGAGCCTTGTTCGAGTAACCGTCTGGCTCTCTTTAAGCCCATTTTAGTTCTTTAAACATCAAAATTCATGCTTACAAGAATTCAGTGCTATTTTTTAGGGCATATCAACATAGGGTATTGTCATATTCGGACTTGCAAGTCACTCAATTCTTAGCACAATATATCTGTAGCCCTTTCTTATTTAGCACCATGTTAATGACCACCCAAAACTTTAAACATCATGTGAGAGAGAGTCTTTCTATAGGTTACCAAATGAGTTTTCACAAATCATTCTCTTCTCAATATTACAAACATATGGTGGCCATCTCATGCTTGCATTTACTTTAAGACTCATACAATCCCTCAATTAGTATAATGAATGATTTAAATAATAAAAAAACCCCATCGACATGTCATAAATTGTATCAATTCATGAATATTTGTAAGGTACTAATTCCCAAGTTTTTCTTTTAAAATCATGCATTGGAACAACCCATAACATTTGAGATCAAAGAATATCATAATGAGAAAGGGAGTTTTGTTATTCATGCTCTCAATCAAACTTTACAAACTAAAAAAATACATATATATACGTGGTAACAATTCAATTGTATGAAAGGGGTTCAAGACAAACATTTACTTTCATCAAAACAAAACCATGATACTATGCAAAATAATATCAAAAACCCTCTTTAAACATGATTATATATCTTTAGATTTGATAAAAATAATAAAACTTATGCCCATGGAGTTTAAGATAGTCCCACATGCCTTAAGTGCTTAGTTTGAAGAATGAAACCCTAGTCTTAACACCTTTCTTGAGAATCTTGAACTTAGGACGATTGGGTTCTTATTCTTGGGAAGAGATAGGGTTTGCTTGAGAGAAAAATGAGAGAAGATAGGCAAATAATGCCCTAGTTGGTGATTTAAGTCATGGATTTATGAATTGTATTAAGGGGAAAAGACATAATTGCCCCTCAGATAATTTTAAACTCGTAACTGCATTTTTCAAGCTCACCGCGATGCGGTCTTATCGCGGTAGCTTACTGATTCTGACAAAAATGATCATAACTTTTTGGTCGGGTAAGGATTAAGGCGAAATTAGTATCGTTAGAAAGATAACTCAATTATCTACAATTTGATGGGTCTTGAGATTAAAAATTCCACATATATCAAAAGTTATACATGTTAAAAGTTGACCCTTGTAGAATTGAATACCAAACTTTTAATGAATCAAAGGCTCATAGCTCAACATTTTTCACCTAATAAGCACTTCACACACTATGATAAAGATCATGACACATACATACAAATAATAAATCAAGAATTAGATGAAAACACCTTCACCGCAATGCGATATACATGCCAAAGGAAATGTCATCGTGACACGGCCCTATCGCGCTGACTTGATGGATTTGTGATCCAAACATGACCCAAACCTTGTCCAAAAAATCCAAAACTCCCTCGAGGCATACTTTTTACATCTCTGAACATGAATTAACTTAAGAACTATCATCTCGAGGTCAGGAAGGTTAAAATAAAATTTCTCAAAGTTTAGGGGTCTTGAAGATGATTAAGGCCCCAACACTTAGTGAAAATTTTGAGCCTTAAGCCCTTTAAGCATACAACTAAAAGTTGAATTAAGCTAAAAATAGTATGGGGTATTATAGTTCGGGTCCATAGGCATAGGAAATATGGTTTAACTTTAGGTCAAAAGTGTGGGGTGTTACAATAGGACTATGAATACTCAAAACGAGGATCAAGAGATACTTTTCATATTTAGATAGTCATTTAGGCTAAGAGTGAACTAAATCAAGAACATTCTACGATCTTTTACTTATCGACTACCCTACAACCTAGGAAAGACTACCCAAGCAAGTTACGAATTAAATTCACAAAGGAAACTAGGTAAGAAATCTCACACATATATAGTATAGGGTTATGTTACCAACTACTACCTATTCAGTTCATGTAAATGCTAGATATGATTATTTTATCCCTAGGTCTGATGTGTGAGCAAAACCTAACACATTTAATGCTTTTTAGCTTAAAATAATTGTGAATTTTGAAGACACTCTTGTTGTTTTGATGTGTTTGCTCATGATATTGTATAAAAAGGCTAAAGAAATGAGAATAAATAATAATGGAGTAAAAGAATTAAAAATATGAGCAAAATAGAAGAAAACATGGCTGATGACCTCCGTGATAAGTCATCATCCTCGTGATAGCCTATCAACATTAGCGTCAACCTTAACTAGGGAGTTACAGTTTGAGGAGCAGTTCTAACGAGGCCGGTGATATGGCATCAAAGTTGTGATAAGGCATCAAGAATGGAGTCAGCCTTAAGTAGAAAGTTAGCATGGGAAGAAGATATCTGACAAAGTTGGTGATATGCCATCAGATCCCTGACGCGACATCATCCACATCATCAGCCTAAGATAGAACCTGAAGGCAACTGAAGCCTCTCTGATGCCATCCGTGATAAGGCATCAACTTCTTGACGGCGGCGTCAGACTGGGTGTCACCTATTCCGAATAATTTTATTAATTTTATTATTTTATTTTCTTAATTAGGCTTTAGTATAAATAGAATCTTTTAGGGTTTTTGATTCATTCATAATTCATCTATCAGACATCAACTCTAAGAAGAGAGACACATATTTTTGCTCTCTTTCATAAAATATTCTTGTGTTTTCGTATCAACTATTTTTGGGGTTTCTACCTTGTGATTAAATCAGAGGAACTACTTGTTATTTTCTATTCATTCATAAGTTTATCATTATAATCATGAATTCAACTTGTTATTTTGTTCATCAAATCATGAGCGGTTAATTTCATTAGCCGGAGTTATGGGATCTATGGATTAGGGTTTGATATGATACTAGGTGTTTAACAAATTCAAAGAGTAGTAAAACATCTTGAAATTCTATTGTTTTAGCTAAAATCTAGTGGTTGCAAACATTAGATTATGTCTTAGGTTTTATTTACTTCTAATAGAGAAATAGACTAAAGGACGTGAATTATCAACAGGGATTCGAAAGCTACCAACCTTCTATTTAATGATTAATGCCGTAACTGGATTAATCTACCTGAGATAACATCCTATTGGAAATAGATAAGTTATCTAAGTTCGAGAGAATTATATAATAAATTGTTTGGTGAGGTCGAGAGATAAATAAGATAGTATAATCGTCAGGATATTCTGCTGTTCTACTTATTTTGAGAATCTCTATCATTACCTAGTATTTGTCAATTCCCGAAACCCTTGGTGAACATAGCTCTGGTTTTCTATTTAGACTGATTTCAAACACTAAAATATTAAAAGTGACGATTAACTCTTTGTGAACCTTAAACCCTCATTTTATCTTTTTATATCGATTGTTTAAATTTAACTTGTAGCTTTAGTTTCAAACTAGTTTAATGGCCACTCACATTGTTCCCTGTGGATTCGACCCCGACTCCAAAATTGGGTAAATATATTGATGACGACCATATTACACTAATTTTAGGTGTAAGTTGAGCGTTATCAAAAATAGCGCCGTTGCCGGGGAATAATTTGGCGTATTGAGTTAGTTTGAAATTCTATCTTATTTGCTTGAATTCAAACTTGTAAATATTTGTTTGTGATTTCCTTTGTTTCTTGTGTTAGGTAGATTTTCTTTATTTTTGTTTATTTCTTACTTTGGCATCAAGGAATGAATGTAAGTTTGATGGTGGGAAATCTTATCTGGATGATCCATGTACATATTGTGATGGACCCCACTTTTGGCAAGATTGTAGATATGCTCCTCGAAGAGAGATGTGTGCACCATCTCCATCCTATAGGGAGTATAATTGTTCTTTATATGGTGGTCAAGATGGAAATTGGAGTGATTTCCCAAATTCCCCCCCCCTTATTGCGCTAACCCAAGTTCTAGTTCTTTTTATGAGTATAACAGGTCTTATAGTCAAGCACAAGGAGAATGAAGCACCAAAAAGAGTGGCATTGAAGCTATGCTCCAACTAATATTGGATTGTGTGGACATAACAAATGATATCATATATGATTTGCATCAAGATATAAGGGAAATTAACGAGAAAAAAAGAATAATTAAGGATATGGATATAGCGGTCAAGCATTTATAGCACTTTTCCACATTATGTTTGGATGATATCTTGTATGTTGAATCATTTAACATAATGGACAAGTGTGAAGATGAGGAAGAAGAGTCCTATATCAATGTTGTGCTTGATGTTGAGAAACCCTCGATGATTTCCCAACCAACCGAACTAGCCACGATGAATGATGCCAAGTTTGAGGAAATGATGCTAGAGGAAAAGAAAGAAACCAAACAAATCTCTTCTAAAGACTCTAGCCCAATTTGGGGTGAGGATGCCTAGAAGGAAGAAACTCCGAAATTAATGAGAAGACCTTATTCGAACCATTTTTCAACATTGTGCTTGGTGGATAATATGGAAGTCCACCTACCCAAGCAACTGAGGTGTTTAGAGAATGAGGAACATAATCCTTATATTTTAGAGTTTGGCATTAAAAAAGAGAAAAATGGAACCCTCTACTTAAAGTTCAGTAAAGGAAAAATTCAATATGTATCAAATGGATTATTGATGTTCTCATCAATACTCAAAGAGACTATCCAAAAATTTGATATGAAGTTGGGTAAGAGATTCAAGTCATCAAAGTGGCGAATGAAGGAAGTGTCATTGTATTCGTATGTTTGTCCAATGCGCCTCGAAGATGTATCAATCAAAAGTTGGGTCGACATTTTAAATCCTCCAAGTGGAGATATAAATAATTATACACAAGGTATCTTGATGAAGTCTGAGTAGTCAATACAACTGAGTGGTGCCACGACACTAAATTAGGTGCTTCTTAGAAGGCAACCCAAGGTATTTTGTTGTTTGTATTCGTATTATATGTTGACATCAGATCTCTGCACCCATGGTGTCACAGTTATATTTCTAACTCTCTCGGTTTGGTTGATGCAATGGTGACATTGCATGATTTTAAGTTGAGGGTGAGGCTACTTGTGGGTGTTGATGTCCTCCTGGGGTTTTTGTTGTCGTGCCTCTTTTCCCTAGAGTCTTGTTCCTAGTAGAGCAGGCATATTTAGGCGTATTATGTTTGTTTTGTGATGTGTTGTGTTTAACTGGACAAAAATAAGTATCTAGAGCAGTTGACATATTTTTGTTGATTTTTAAGACTTATAAACACCTCTCCGTTGGTCTGTTTTTAACTATGTGATATGCATTTATATGTGGCTACTGTGAATCTTTTTATGGCATTGGTAATAGGGACATGATAATCACTGCTAACAATTACATGAACCGAATGGGTAGTAGCTTATGATGTACTATTGTGCCATGCGTGTGTGAGGTGTTACTCAATTCCCTGTGTGTGTTGAATCTAGAACTTGCCCGGTTAGTCTTACCTTGGTTTAAAGATAGGGGTTAGGAAAGGATCATAGGCCATTTTTATTTTTAAGTTACTTTTTTTTTGCCTAAATGACCTTCCATGTATGCATGATATCTCTTGATCCCTATTTTAAGCCTGAATTGACCATTTCTTTCTATGACACCTATCACCTTCCTGTTTTGATCATAATGAACCTATTTTGGACCTGGTCCTCCTTAGACACTGTGCACCTTGACTTAGGTAAACAACCTAAGTTGAGAGTGGCTATCATAAGGGTGCGTGATGTAAACTGAGTATGAGGAATGGTAGAATAAAAGAAAAAGAATAAAAAGTAGGGTGCTGTGAAAAAAGAATAAGAAAAGAATAGTTGTTAAAAAAAAAGAAGAACTACACCTATCCTCAATGTGTGTGATCAATAGAAGAGAAGAATTGAGAGAAAGGTTAATAAGTGAGGCCCCAAAAGTTAAGGTAGTGCTAAGGAGTCTTAGAAACTCTAAATGCCATTAAATATCATACCAGCCCTTAGCCTACGTTACAAGCCGAAGAAAAGACCTATAGTGATCCTAACTTATCTGTCTGGACACCTTGGTAATGAAAATAAGGGCAAGCATATGGTATTTGACATACATTGATTGGAATTTCTTTCTGATAGTGAGTGTCTCTTGACCGTCCCCGCATTGACATGCTTGAGTTCATATATGAATAAGGAGGGACTTCTTTGTTGTAAGGGCACATCGGTTGCATTGCTAGCTGTTTACTTGTTTGGGTAGTATAACTTGTACATATGCATGGTTATTGTTACTGAATTGATGCCATATCTTGATTCCTTTGGGTTACATTGTTAATCTTCATGGATATGCACAATTGTATTTATAAGTGATTGAACGTAGAGAGTGGCATGAGTTTTGAGCTAAACTTGATAATCAACTATGATAGCTATCTTATGTGTCTCTTGGTTAAGCATCGTAATATGGTGTTATGTAGTTGCTTGAGGACAAGCAATTGTTTTAAGTTGAGGGTGTTAATGTGTGACCAAAAGCTAACATATTTAATGCTTTTTAGCTCAAAATAATTGTGAATTCTAAAGCAACTCTTTTGTTTTGATGTGTTTGCTCATGATATTGCAGAAAAAGGCTGAAGAAATAAGAATAAACAATAATGGAGCAAAAGAGTTGAAAATCTGAGCAAAATAGAAGAAAACATGGCTGATGACCTCTGTGATACGTCTTCATCTTCGTGATAGACTATCAGCATTGGCATCAGCCTTAACCAGGGAGTTGCAATTTGAGGAGTAGTTCTGACGAAGCCGGTGGCGTGGTATCAGAGTCGTGATAAGGCATCAAGAATAACGTCAGCCTTAAGCAGAAAGTTAGCATGGGAAGAAGATATCTGATGACGTTGGTGATATACCATTAGATCCCTGACGCGACGTCATCCACATCGTCAGCCTAAGATAGAACCTGAAGGCAATTGAAGCCTCTCTGACGTTATCCGTGATAGGGCGTCAACTTCTTGATACGACGTCAGACTGGGTGTCATCTATTCCAAAATTTTTTATTAATTTTGTTATTTTATTTCCTTAATTAGGCTTTAGTATAAATAACATCTTTTAGGGTTTTTGATTCATTCATAATTCATCTATCAGACATCAACTCTAAGAAGAGAGACACATATTTTTGCTTTCTTTCATAAAATATTCTTGTGTTTTTGTATCAACTATTTTTGGGGTTTCTACCTTGTGATTAAATCGGAGGAACTACTTGTTGTTTTCTATCCATTCGTAAGTTTATCATTATAATCATGAATTCAACTTGTTATTTCGTTCATCAAATCATGAGCCAATTTCATTAGCTGGAGTTATGGGATCTATGGATAAGGGTTTGATATGATACTAGGTGTTTAACGGATTCAAAGAGTAGTAAAACATCTTGAAATTCTATTGTTTTAACTAAAATCTAGTGGTTGAAAACATTAGATTATGCCTTAGGTTTTATTTGCTTCTTACGGAGAAATAGACTAGAGGACGTGAATTATCAACAAGGACACGGAAGCTACCAACCTTCTGTTTAATGATTAATGTCGTAACTAGATTAATCTACCTGAGATAACATCCTATTGGAAATAGATAAGTTATCTAAGTTCGAGAGAATTATATAATAAATTGTTTGGTGAGGTCGAGAGATAAGTCAGATAGTATAATCGTCAGGGATATTCCGATGTTCTACTTATTCCGAGAATCTCTAGCATTACCTAGTATCTGTCAATTCCCCAAAACCCTTGGTGAACATAGGTCTGGTTTCACATTTAGACTGATTTCAAGCACCAAAATATTGAAAGTGACAATTAACTCTCTGTAACCTTAAACCCCCATTTTATTTTTTTATATCGATTGTTTAAATTTAACTTGTAGCTTTAGTTTCAAACTAGTTTAATCGCCACTCATACTGTTCCCTGTGGATTCGACCCCGACTCCGAAGTTGGGTAAATATATTGACGACGGCCGCCTTACACTAATTTGAGGTGTAAGTTAAGCGTTATCAAGGTCTTAATGCCATAACAAGATTCATAGTGATCACACATATAAACACATCACACAGTCCAAAAAAATGTATCACTTTTCTCAAAACATTTGATAACAATCAGAATACATCAACTTCCCTTAGGTTTGTTATTTTTTCCTGTTAAACATAAACAAAACTTAACACATATTCGACACAAAACACAAAACAACCTAAACATGTTGGCTTTACTAAGAACAGACTCAGAGGAAAAGAAATATGACAATAAAAACCCCAAGAGGACATCTAAACCCACAAGTAGCCCCACCCTTATCTAATAGACATACATTGTCCCCAATACATTGGGAAACTACAAAGCAAGAGAGTTAGGAACATTCCTGTGGCACCTTAGGTGCGTAGATTTGACGTTGATCACACTAACACGAATTATCACAAACGCAAAAATAATAAGATACCTTGGTTGCCTGTTAAGCAGCACCCAATTTAACATCACAGCACGACGTAGGTACCTTGATTACTTAGACTTCATCAAGGTAGCCAAAGGGTTGGCCTATAGGATCATCAACACAATTTATTACTGAAACCACCCTAATGTTAGTCGGCTGCTTTATGGTTCTACAAATATTGAACGTGACTTCCTCATCATTCTTCTTGAACTTAAGCTTACCTCTTTCCATATCCATCCATACTACACCCATAGATAAAAATGATCTCCCTAATATTATGGATATCTCAAAATCAACTACACAATCCAAGATAACAAAGTCGGCAGAAAAGATAAAGCTATCCACTTTTACCAAAACATCAAATGATATGCCTACGAGCTTTTTCACCATACAATCTACCATCAATAACCACCTCATCATTGGTTTGGGAGATCTTAATCCCAACTATTTGAACACTGCCAGTGGCATCAAGTTAATGCTTGCACCTATGTCACACAAAGCTCTGGCAAATAGAGATGACCTAATCGTACAAAGAATTGTGAAGGCATCGGGGTCACCATTATTTTGCACTAGTGATCAAGATTCGTACTATAATGATTCAAACTACCAATATCCTTATAGATGAAAGTTCACTTCTTTGTCACCAAATCCTTCATAAATTTTGCATAGCTAGGAATTTGCTCAAGAGCTTCAAGAAGAAGAATGTTCACACTCAACTCCTTCAGTACAACAAAAAACTTCTTATACTTCTTTCTTCCTTTTTATATTTCAATACTTGATGAAAATGAGGGCGAGGTCATGGAATGGTCTTCACTACAGGATCGACTTCCTTCTCATTTCTTTTATCCTTCTCAACTCTTTTATCAATACCCATCATTTTTTTGATGACTCACCACTAGTCACCAACTTTTTAGGTTCCACTTTGGGTGCATTATTAGCATTAACAACATCATACTGAACCCTGTCAACTATATGCATATGGGGATAAATAGTAGCCTTACCACTCTGAGTGGTGATATTTAAGCAGTGACTATTATTTTTCAAATTTTGCATAATATTACTTGAAAGAGTGCTCGATTGATGCTGATTCAAGGTCACCAATATTTAACCAAATTACTACTCAAGTAGCTTGATTGCAGTAGCATGAGATTCCATTTCTAGGTCAAACATGAAATGTCTGCCTTAATCGCCTTAAGAAAATTCTCCTGATCTTCAGAACCCTTAGCCATAATAGTAAGCCATGCCTCAATCCTTGAATCAGTATCACGGTACGCTTGTGGAACATATGCATCACTCTTCTCTTTATAATTATCTTTACGCCTCTAGTCACCATCTATATCTCTAATCCAATCCCTATATCTTTCCCTACAATTGTTCCGACCTTATTTTCCTTGCCTCGAGTTCAAAATGTCTTGAGTAGACCCTTGGAACTTGGCTTGAAAACTCTCCAACCCTTTATCTAGATACTTTGCCTCTTATCCAAATTCAGAATCAATCTCGGTGCTTTACCTTATGCACCCACAATATTTAATTTTTTAGAATTCATAGTTGGAAATTGCTTATTCAGTAACCAAATCTCCATCCTCTTCTGTACAACGTCTTGAAGCACAGTATCATCTATGGTTATTTGCTTACTGGAAGACCCAATAGTATAGGTGCCAATGTATCTTTCTTCCTCCTGAATATGCCACCCTCAGCTGGTAAATGAGATCCAATCTAAGATTTTCGATGCTACCTCCCATTGTAGGCTCATAAAAGCTCCACCCATAATAGTATTCGCAACAACTTTGGCATAGGTAATCAAGTCTTTATAGCAAATTTCAAGTAAAATTTTCCCTAAAATTTTATGATTAGGCACCATTATCAACTTCTTCTCAAATCTAAACCATGCCTCATACAGTAGTTCAAATTGCAATTGCTTGAAATTAATGTTCTCTTTCTTTAATTTTAGAATTTTGGAAGGAGGAAAGAATTGGTCTAAGAAGTATTTATGCAATTGATTCCAATTAATAATGGACCCATGAGGTGGTTCCCCTAACCATAATGTAACTTTACCAATTAGAGAGAATGAAAACCTGAGTCTCAAAGCTTCCTAACTCACCCCAGGTATACTATACAAAGTGTAGATCCCAACAAAATTCATGATATTCATGTTTACGTCATTATTCAGCAAACTGGCAAACACTCCCTATTCATTGAGCAACTAGATCATAGCACTCATGACATCAAACTTTACCACTTGAGGCAACTCAAGAGGAATGATAACTCATGTTTCAATAAGCTTAACAAGTCCTAGGTCATTCTCTAGGTAATCATATAGTGGCAAGTACTAATAAGCTAGATTGCGTGAGCTCTATTTCTTCTAGCTCTGTCGAGTTTTGCTCGATAATCAACTTCCTGTCTCTACCTTTCCTCTTGAGCTGCATGATGTGCAACCTTATTATACCTCTCTACAGTTACTTTTGCTAACAACTATGCAGTGGTTTACACAGCTGTATCCTAAGCACCATATGGAGGTAGGGAGGCAATTCAATTAGATTATCATGTTTTGATATTCTATGATTCTATCATATGGTTCTTTCAAGATCTAGATCAAGTGGGATTAAGAGCTTGCCTTGACTCCTAGTAGCTCACAGACACCGGCGTATGCCCTAAAAAGATTAGGAAACTAAAATCCAAAAACCTCAACAAACTCAGTCAAACAATCCATAATCGTATTCCCCAATAATGACACTAAAATTTTAATATTGCCCAAAAATACACCTCCAAGAATTATAATATAGTCGATGTCAAATATAGTAACCCAACAGAGGTTGGGGTCAAACCCACAGGGAATAGTCCAAATATCTCTCACAAATTTATTGAAACATCCAGAAAAATACAAGAAAAGTAAATGAGGGGTTTTGTTTTGAAAACAGTAAAGTAGCAACAAGTCTTGATAGCTTTAGTTGAAATCAATCTAAGATGAATACTAGGACTATGTTCCCCCTGTCTTCCTAACTTTGTAGACTTATCATGATCAGTTCGACTAACTCAATGCTCTATACGCAAAATATGATAAGCTATATATTACCAACTGTCTTGTGGATATGATCTCGAATCCAGGCATGTTCTTAACTTCTAAAGTAGTTAAGAAAGCATCCAAATCAAAGAAGATAACAATAAATTCATAAACACTAATTTAGAAAAATCTCACACTTCCTCTACTTTGTTATTCATCCAAGGTTCCCACAACACTAGTTAGGTGATTTAGTATATCATTTTTGCAAGAATATCCATGAAATTCAATAAAGAAAGCATAAGATGAAGCTCACAATAATTTAAGAACAAAACCCAATTTCTCAAATTAATAATCAACCAAATAATTAAGAATAAAGGATATCAAGATAGAAATTCAAATCTCAGAATCAATATATGTTTGTGAATATAAAGAGTTCATAAACTGCATTGGAATTTATGGTGATGTAAGTGGCACCTATTCACCATAAGTAGGCCTTCATCAGTGTAAGAAAAATCTTCACGTTTTAGGTTCTCTGAACTTGCATACTCTAATAATTACAATCCCACTTACAGTGGCCGTAAGTTGCACTTATGACTAGTAGGCAAACTTGTAAGTGGGGTCTTTTTGCAAACTTTAACTATTTTCCTTCTTTTAAGCTCCAAAACCTAGTTTCCTTCAAAATAAATACAAAAAAACATCATATCTAACCAAATGGACCTAAGCACTTGCATATTTTCCTGTTTTAAGCATCAAAAGTGCCATGAAACCATGACACATCCTTACACGATCCTAGATTCATACAAAATTACTGTGAAACATTCAATCAAATTATAAATTTCATATAGTTATTTAACATATCATTTTTATCAAGATTCTTAGAGATATTAAAATTTCATATAACTAATTCCATGATTTTAGTCATATTTAGCTACAATGAATTATACAAGTTTCTGTATTTTACTCACCTTTTGATATAATTATGAGCATTTGAGAGAACATGGGTTGAGATAACCCAATTTCCAAATTAATTACCACCATAGGTTAAAAGGATCCTTGCCTAGGGAGTGACATCCTTTGCTAGGCTCATGAGTGAATTAACGCCAGTCATGGTTCTTACCCTTGAGAAGATATAGAACACCCTCTCAACTTGAGTTTTAGGTTAGATTCCATGTTTCTCACATGGTATATGTCATTTATGAGAACTTCCGTAGTCTCAGACCCAACATATTATATGACACTAGTTCAGTTATATTTGCTTAAAGTAATGACACTTTAGATTATTATTTCATATCAGTGTTTATATACATTTTAGGGTCATTGTACTTTAGTTTAGTTTTATATCTCAGTATAACATTTTAATATTTATCAGAGTATTTTATACTTGCATAACTCATATGCTCAGTAAATTCAAAGTACTAATCTTATACCTTTTCTTGCTCTATATTGCATCATGATATGAGTTTGGATGGAAACATTAGCCCCACAATTGATATATTCTAATGCCCATTGCAGCATCTGACATTGGTGAGTACTCATTACCCAAGGACAAGAGTCTTTATTTATTTCATCATTTCTTTCTAGCTTTCAGACAATTTAGAGTAAGCTATGGACTTATCCCAGTAACTCATCATTTAGTAGAGGATTTTAGACAAACTATTAAATATTTCAACTTCATGTTTTAGGTTAGACATTTCTAGTTTTGATATTCAGTATTAGAATTGGTTCAAGCTTCTTTTATTAGCCTATTTCTATTTTAGCTTCTGTGCAGTATCCCTTATATTCAATGTTTTTTCGTTCATGTTATACCATTTATTAGCGCAGAGTCACTTGTGGCTCTAAGCACCATGTTACATCTAGGGTGTAGAATCGGGTCATGACAAGATCTACGAAAATAAAACATGCTTGTCATATCCATAAATAGTCTTCTAACATAATTAGTGTGACCAACTAACTTCAAAGTCTTCAACCCTACTAGAACAACCAGTCCATTTCCAACTAATATAAGAGAGAACTTACTCTTAGTTCTAATTAATATATGTACTACTTGGACATAATCCCTTTAAGACAATTTATCAAACAAATAGGAAGAAATTCTAGTTGTTTTAACTTTCATTTATTCCATCCAAGTACTATTTAGCACACACTAGACAAATCAAATTCTTGAGCACACCCAAGGACAAGAGAATCAAGTTCTACTTGAGGACCTTTAAGTACATAAAAATAAAAAGGTTGATTTACCACCATTTTATCAAAATTCGAACCTTTACTTTTTGTGGATGTATCACTTCTAATACATATGTCACACTCGCAATCGATGCTACATTCATAACATTTTATGCTTCTTATACATGTAGTATCACTTTCGATACAAATTGTGAACTTGCAATCAATGTTGAGAACAAAACACCCAATTTCATAATAGTTCAAATTTGCTACTTTTTACTGACCTTCTTTCTATGGCCTATTGTTCTAAGATTTGTTCTAGTGTTTCCCTAATAGATGCCTCTATTTGATTGATTTTTCTACAACTTGTGGTCAATTCCTCTAAAATTTTGTCTTGTCTATTAGGTTAAACATCCATTATTCTCAATCTAGTTCTATCCTCCATCATTAATCTTTATGCACAAGTCACAAAACCAAGGCTTTGATACTAATTTTTATGATCTCAATCGAGATGAAAATTAAAATGCAAAATTAAAACAAGCAATGCAATAGTTTTTGGGAATTCTTTGTTATATATCAAAAATAAAATAATGGAACTCAAATAGACAAGAAAATCCTATCTATAAAAAGAAAACAAATTGATAATGGACTCTATAAATGAGTCAATCTGCAGGAGAAGAAGAAGTTGAGCAGAGAAAGTTAGATTTAGATGAGGAGAAAAAAGAATTGGGAGGGAAAATAAGAACACAAGAGAGGAATTGATTTATCAAGTTTCATTTACTCCTACATTCTTATCTGATGTGTATATAAAACCACCTTACCATGTGGTATTATCACGATCATTGCGCCTCCTTCAAACTAGAGTAAGTTTGGCGTTTGTTCTCAATCTCACACATTTCTATTTGTTTTCTATTCTTCACTTTGATTCCAAACAACTAAATTTGATCGACTATTATTGATATCAGAACATACCCCCTTCTTCAAATGATCTTTGTCCTCAAGATCAAAATAAATACCTACAAATTTAGTTTGAAGAAATTGGTAATCCTTATATGTAGACTTATTTATAGGGAGGTTAGACAACTAACAAGGACTTTGACAACAACAATATTGTTTTGTTTGATCATTTATCTACGCAAAATTTTTGAAGGTCTAACCAAATACCGTCGTCCATTAGTAGTGATAGAAAAATTATATTACACCACCACATAATTACCCAAACTAATTATACATTCAAATTGGTATATTTTAAACCTTGCTTGGATGAAATGTTGAATCGAATCCACAAAATTCCCAATTCCAAGTATAGTAATTCAAACAAGTGAGCTATAACACCCTAGATTTTTGGTCCCTAAAAATTTCATGATCTTTGAGATTATTGTCTTTATCATGACTCATTTTATGAGTTGTAAGGTGTCTTTACGGGTAATAGGACCCAAGCCATAAGGTGTAGGGTGAGATTTACCTGAGTTACTATTTTTATTATAACTTACGGCCATGAGTCGTAAAGACTCATGAAGAGTTATAGGGTCTCATTACGAGCCTTCATGTATGAGTCATAGGTTCAACAATGTGTGGTCCTAGTGACACTGTATTGACTATGACTCATGAAGATGGGTTACAATGAGTCTTAACGAGTCAATATGAGACCCATAAAAACTTGGGTATTTTGGATATTTCCTTCTTGATCTAAACATAAACCATAACCTATAAGCACTATTGAGACCTCAGTCTCACCCATAACATAATCAAAATATATCCTCTTCCTTCTCAAATTCTCTCAAGAAAAACAAGCTAGAGTTTCCTCAAAGTTGAGCTTCTAGGGGCCAATTCAAGGTTTCTTATCCATAATTATGAATACTTCAGGCATGAGACTCTACCCTTAAACTTGATTTTCCTTAAAGCATAATATTTGAATGATTATTAATATAAAATTTAATATGGGTTTTGACATGGGTTGAGGGTTTTAACATGGTTGGTTCTTAAATTGTTTTCCCATGAATTATTATGCATTGTTTATGCTTTATTAATGGTTTTAAACTTATGGGGTGCATGACTATGGCAAATAAACTAGGGGGTTATAATTCCCTTAATTTTTGTTAATATTAACAATTGGCAATAACCTCAACCCAATATTGTGAAATTAGTTTTGAATGTGAAAAGTATGCATATCAAACTATCTTTGAAACTATTTACATACCATAAGAGGCCTACAGAAACATAAATTGGTTTAATTCCTAATTGATTAAATGGGTTTGAGTCCCAATTAATTAAACAAATTTGAGTCCCAATCAATTAAATGGGTTTTTATCCTAATTGATTAAATGGGTTTGAATCCCTGATTAATTATTTTGAAGTCCTTTTTAGCTGATGGGTTAGAGTCCCAGTAGGCTAAGTAGTTGACATGGCATGATAATAATCTTGCACGTGACAATACTAACGGGATGCCTTAATGCATAATAGGTTCACTTAATTTGGAATATGTGCTAAATATTTTTATTGGACTTAAAAGAGGGTTGTGTAGCTGGGACGTGAAAGTGGCGGTCCCAAGGGACCAACACTAGAAACCGTAATTGCTAGCGTAGGGATCTAAATGACCTGGGGTTCAAATCCTCTTTCCTATGACCAGGGAGGTTCAAGTCCCCCTTATTCAATAATTGGGAGATTCGAGTCCCCTATGCATATATATATGATTTTTCTTTAGTTCATCTGACTAAATGCACTGGGCCCCGACCAAGGGGTGAGAACTGCCTATATATCTCGTGGGGGTATTATTATGATGGTTGAGCTACACAATCCAGGTTAAGGTTGTAAAGTTCATACTAGGCCTTATTCCCTACCACGACATGTGATATATATATATATATATATATATATATATATATATATGTATTTGCATACGATTATGTACGCTGAATTTGGACTGATTTTGAATTATTGATCATGGTATTATTTTCGTTCCCATATCCTCGAGTTACATGCTAGCACACAAACTGCTAACCATCTATGTACACTGTATTCCCACGTGATAAAGAATTAGGCATACTTCTACTTCTCTTTCACAATGATTAGTTAATTGTGGGATAGTTCATGAGTCAAAATAAAGTCATGAGCTTCCATACTTCAAGAGAATTTATTTATGTTATGGCTTCTTTACATTATAAACTCTGCTTCTGAGTTA
This sequence comes from Capsicum annuum, assembly GCF_002878395.1. Taxonomy (NCBI): domain Eukaryota; kingdom Viridiplantae; phylum Streptophyta; class Magnoliopsida; order Solanales; family Solanaceae; genus Capsicum; species Capsicum annuum. The sequence goes on from NC_061122.1 coordinate 84,009,554, forward strand.
TTTTGGCTATCATTGGGGGCAATTCCCGACTTTATTGATTTTTATTTTGATTAGAAGACTTTGTGAATTACTGTGGATTTGGGTATTGATTCTCAATATTAGTTTTTAGTTATTGGATTATTGATTTACCTTAGGAGTCTTTTAATCTCTTAATCCTATCTTGTTATATGTTTAGAATTCATTCGCTGCTAGATATATTTTGTACTATTAGATTAGATAATGGGGGTGGTCTCCAATCCACGACAGACTTGAGATACCTATCACGGCCAGTCCCTGGTTCCAGTCGTGACAAAGTGGTATCAAAGCCTAGGTTCATGGTTAATTGGGTGCCCATAAAGTCGTGTCAAGTAGAGTCTCTTTTATGAATGTGTAATATGCCACATTTATGAGGGAGAGTCTATGAGGCATTTAGGAATATTTACCTTTCTTTTTATTCCTTTTTAGGATATAGAGTCTAAGGTCCTGAATCTCCTCTGATTTCGGTTGTTCCTATTTTAAATCCATTCCCCTCAAAGATCTAATACTTTAGAAACTCCTTTGTCCCACTTGAGGATAATATGGATAGAACTCAGTTTGATTATAGGGAACAAACCTACTCTTAGGTCACTACTTCTGATTGTCCTCATGGAGTTCCACCAGTCCTTCTCGGGCTTCTTAAGATGATGATGTTCATACCCTACCACTCCAAGGATACATTTCTAATATTGAGATCTTTCATTCTATTTATCTATTGAACCAGATAGTCATCTCTCTGTCATGCCAGTCTGGTCTTATTGGTGAGAGAAGGAATTAGTAAAGGATAAGGGAGATGCAGAATAAGGAATTTAGATATTTAGAGTAGGGTGGGGGACCATCACAATAGTGATAGACATAGGATACAGTGCACCAAGGAAAAGAGTTGGAAAAAATTTAGGTTCATACCCATCGGATGGAGCTTCTTACCCTAAGCCATCTAGTGGTCATTATTTTCAAAATGGTGGAGGTCCTAGGAACAATGTGCCCAATATCAGCCTAGAGAAGCCTAGTTAGTCCTATCCTATCCTTCTTGCTAATTTTACAATGAGTTGCATCATGGGTTTTGTTAAGAGGAGAGGAATCAGTATTTCAGTTGTCATTAAATTGGTCTTCTACAATGGGATTGTCCTTTTAGGGTTGCTCACGAGGCTAATAGGGTTTTGGTTTCCACTTTATTATATCTCATACCAAAGGGTGCTACTTCTTGTATCGACATGGGTCGAAACTATCTCTATACTCTCGCTACCCGCCAGGAGTTTGAGGCATCTCCTGAAGTTATTACTAATATGTTACAACTCTTTTCTCATGATGTGCATTGTCTACTTGATCTGAGGTCTACTTTTTCTTATGTGACCCCATTTGTGGCTATCTATTTTGGTTATGATCCTGAGTATATTTTCTATCCCTTTTCTATTTCTACCCTAGTGGGTGACTATGTGGTTGATAGAAAGTCTGTAAGGGTTGTGAGGTATTCATTGGTGGTAGGGAAACTTTGGTGGATTTGATTGAATAAACATGGTTGATTTTGATGTCATCTTAGGGATGAATTGGTTGCATTCATACTATGCCTTCTTAGACTGTCAGACCCATAGGGTCGCTTTTAAATTTCCTAATGAGCCTTTTATAAAATGGGAAGGAAGTTCCTTAGCACCTAAAGGGTGGTTCATATCATATCTCAGAGCTCGAAAATTGATTTCTAAGGGATGTCCTTAGTATTTAGTCTGATTTAAAGATTCTAACTCGAAGAGTCCTTCTTTGCAACCTATTTGATGGTTAATAAATTCTTTGGGGTTTTTTCTGATGATCTTCCTGGAGTTACTCTTGATAAGGAAATAGATTTTGGGATTGACTTTCTCCCGAATACCCGTTCCATATCTATCCCTCCATATAGAATGGCTCCGGCTGAGCTGTAAGAGCTTACAGAGCAGTTGAAAGATCTTCTTAACAATGGTTTTATTCGCCCTAGTGATTCTCTGTGGGATGCTCCTGTTCTCTTAGGGCATAAGAAAGATGGTTCCCTCCGGCTATGTATTGATTATCGGCAGCTAAATAAGGAATTTAGGGTGACCTCTTTGGGAAGTAGACTGGTATATTATGCGGGGTACTTTGTTAGTGGTTAATGACTGTTGCTATCCACTATGTTTGAACTTAGATGTTGATTATGGTGAAAGGGATATTGGCTCGAGGATAGCAATTCGATATTTATAGAAGTAAATTGGTAGGCTTGATGGGATGTGTAGAAGAGATTAGGTTGATAACTCATAAAATAGTAGAGAGGGTAATTGTGATACATACTAGAAGTTTAGTGTTGAAGCAATTAGTTGGGGCTAAGTCATTAGGTGGGTAAGAGTATTAATTTTATAAGATTATGGCTAGCCTCATTTAGCATCTTGTTAGATGAAATTTTAAGTATGAAAATGCTAGGTGTACCTAGTCCTTGTTATTAAATATCTTAGCGTGGATGTGTATGATCATAAGGGTATGATTCATAGGGTGATAGCTATAGGGGCTAACAAAGGGTTAGATGAGTATCTCTGGTGGGTAATGTTTACATATTATAATTACTGGGGGGAGATGGTGAACTAAGGATAATCTTAAAATTTTCTCATGGTGGAAAGTTTCAGAGAAGTCATGGTAAATCTTTCCTATTTTAGTGATTCCCTCCAATCTTGAGTAGGAGGGCATTCTGCCAATGTCTTGCGGATTCAAATTATGCCTATGACTTAAGTCTAAGTTCTGTAAGCAGCTTATGTTCATAAACTTATGTCTCACTTTATGCTTGGTTCTAAAGAACTATATATTCTATTTGCTACCAATTCATTTTATGTCATGTGCAAGCCCAAAGTCACCCTGTATATGCAAACTCGTGACTATTCTTAGTCCTTAGAATGAAAGGGAGTAGTTCCAAGCAACAAAACTTGTCTGACTTCTTGAATATATAAATATCAACTTTATGCTATATGACCTATAATATATGCACCCGCATTTCTCACTATGCCTGGTCTGAATGACTCATACAATGTTACGTTTATTCTATAGTGAACCTGTGTTTGTGATTTAGATGGTTACCATGAAATATTTTGTGCCTATGGTACCGTATCTTTTTTCATTGGTCTCACCTTGAGTAGTACGACTAATATGGGTCATAATTAAGAAGTAACCCTTTTATCCTTGATGCTTGTGCTCTAGATGTGTAGTGACCCTCTTTTTGGTAGTGTCGTAGTGGCTATGAGAGTATATTAGTTCTATATATAGGGGAGTGGATATTCTCTAATATGAAAATTTTGAGGGTGACTACTCGGGCTAAGGCCAAAGATACAGATGGGTGAGTAGGACGAATTTCCATTATATGAAATAATTTAGAAGGGGAGATATGGTAAAACCCTTATGATGGAAAGTAAAGCCAGGGTGGTATTTTTTGAGGTATATGAAGTATAGGGTCCTATAACCTATGCTAGCACTTCTAATTTTGAGTTAGATTTTAACATAGAACAATGCCCAGTTATAGTTAGGCCTCCGTAGCTATGTCTTTCACAGGGGAATTAGGAGATTGAAATCATGAAATGTTATGTTCATAGCTAAAGCATAGTGGAGGAGTATGGTTATACATATGGTTTACTTGATGCTTTATTTAGGATGAAGAAAACGTTTTGAGAGGCTATAAAGGACATGAGGCTCAAATATGCGTTCTTGTTCATCCTTCTAGATAATTGTGCTTAAGGTATGTGTCATTCTTAACATCTTTATTTTCTGACTTTATTAAAGAAAATTGTGATTTCCTTGATATCTTTGTTTTTTTATCTTTGTTAAAGGTAAAAGTAGGTGTGTTTCTGTATTAAATCATGCTAAGGGATACTTTGTTGCATCATTCGAGGATGAATGATCCTAAGGGAGGGAGAATGTGACACCCCAGATTTTTTGTCCCTAAAAATTTCTTGATCTTTGAGCTCAATGCCCTGACCACTACTCACCCTACGAGTCGTAGGGTGTCTTTATGGGTCATAGTACCCAAGTCATAAGGTGTCCAGTGAGATTTGTACGAGTCACTGTCTTGATTACGACTTAAGGCCACGAGTTGTAAAGACTCATAACGAGTTGTAAGGTCTCATTATGAGCCTTAGTGTACAAGTTGTAGGGTCAACAGTGTGTTCCTGCTGACATTTTCTTGACTACAACTTATGGATATGAGTCGCAATGAGTCTTAACGAGTCATTATGAGACCTGTAACAACTGGTAACCAATTTTTAGTCTTTTTACTAAGGTATTTTGGACATTTCCCTCTTGCCCAACACATAACCCACGACTTATAAACACTATTAAGACCTCATTCTTACCCATAACACAATAAAAACATATCATAGTCTCTCTCAAATTATCTTAAGCAAAGACAACTAGGATTTCCTCAAGGTTAAGTATAAGGGGTCAATTCAAAGTTTCTTCTCCATAATTGTGAATATTTCAGGCATGTGACTCTACCCTCAAACTTTTTTTCCTTAAAGCATGATATTTAAATCATTATTGATGTGAAATTAAATGTGGTTTTTGACATGGGTTGAGGGTTTTGACATGGTTGGTTCTTAAATTGTTTTCCCATAAATCATAATGCATTGTTTATGCTTTGCTAATAGTTTTGAACTTGTGGGGTGCATGAGTATGGCTAATAATCTAGGATTGTGATTTCTCAATTTTCGTGAATATTGATAATTGAATTGGTAACAACCTCAACCTAAAATTGTAAAATTGGTTTTGAATGTGAAAAATTGCATATTAAACTCTCTTTGAAACTATTTGCATGGCATAATAGGCCTATTAAAACATAAATGGATTTGAGTCCCAATTGCTTAAATGGGTTTGAGTCCCAATTGATTAAATGGGGTTGAGTCCTAAATGACTAATTATTTTTAAGTCCTTTTTGGATGAGGGGTTAGAGTCCCAGTACGCTAAGTAGTTGATATGGCATAATGATGAACTTCCAAATGATGTTGGTATGATGATACCAGTGAAATATCTTAATACATAATTGCTTTAATTAATTGGGAATGTGTGCTAAATGTTTCAATTGGGATTAAAAGAGGGTTATGTGGATGGGATGTGGAAGTGGCACTCCCAAAGGACCAACACTGGAATCCACGTTTGTCGCCATGGGGGTCTAAATAGCCTAGGGTTTGGATCCCCTTGCCTGTGACCAAGGAGGTTCGAGACCCCCATATCACATCATATGATCGGGTGCTTAAGTCACTATAGTATATTATTCAGAGGTTCGATTACATGGAGTATATATATGATTATTCTTCGGTTCGTGCGGTTACATGATTGGGGCTCAATTAGGGGTTGAGAACTAGGGTCTATATAGCTTGTGGGTACTATTATGACAGTTGTGCTACACAATTGAGGTTAAGGTTTTAAAATTCATGATAAGACTTATTCCCTACCTCGGCATGTGATATATATATATACATATATATATATATTTGCATACGATTATGTACACTGAATTTGGAATGATTTTGAATTATTGATCATGACATTATTTTTATTCCCTTATCCTTGAGTTACATGCTAGCGTGCAACCTACTAAACGTTTACGTATGTTGTATCCCCACACGATGCAGGAATTGGGAATAATTCTACTTCTTCTGTATCCCCACACGATGTAGGAATTGAGAATAATTCTACTTCTTCTGTATCCCCACACGATGCAGGAATTGGGAATAATTCTACTTCTTCTACACATTAATTAGTTGATCGTGGGATAGTTCGTGAGTCAGATTGAAGTGGTGAGCCTCCATATGTTAGAAGGCTTTATTTCATGTTATAGCTTCTTTACATCATAGACTTTGCTTTTGAGTTGTTTTTCCTATTGTCAGGGTCATGTCTCAAGTTTATTGATTTTGATTTCTATTAGAAGGCTTTGTGGATTACTGTGGACTTTGGTATTGGTTTTTCGGTATTGGTTTTTAGATATTGGATTATTTATTTACCTTAGAGTCTTTTAAGCTCTTATATCATATCTTGTTATATGTTCAAAATTCATCCGCTGCTAGGTATATTTGGTACTGTTAGATTAGGTAACGTGGGTTGTCTTAGATCCATGATGGACTTGAGATACCCGTCACGGCCAGGCCCTGGATCAGGTCGTGACATGAGCTCTTCAACTAGATCATTTTCAAGCTAATGACCCAAGTATGTGGGGAAAATTGTAGCATTCTGAAAATTAACATAATTATCATCCTGCTAATAGTTTCAAAGATAAGATCTATTAGGGTGAAATCTACCACTAGAAATTCTTGAACCTTTTCATCTCCTTTACCAATTAGGATTGCATATAAAATTGAGCACCATAAGACATATCATCATCCAGATTTATACTCACGTTGATCTTCTTTTCATTGAAGCAGTCCTTCAAGAGCTGCTGAATTATTGGAATTCTAGTTAATCTGCTAACAAAAACCATTTTCTGTATTTGAGCATTATCTACCTTGGCATCACTCAAACACTTCCCCACGGGCTCCATACTATTCAATAACATGTTCAAACATAACTACTCAAAAATATCTCCATTCTATTTGATGTCACACAACAGTCCTATAAAGTTGTAATTAGTTATTTACTTAGAATGACTCAAACTGATACTTTTGGTTTGCCAGCCGCCGCAGATGGATCTCTAGATTCACAAGTAAAAATTGACATTTCACATCTTTTTAGATATGTTTTGACCACAACACCAAACTTTGAAACCGACCAAACTTGGACCATCTCTATATATCCAAATACATTAAATAATAAATGTAATTTATTCTTATTCATAAGTATACCAGTGATGCTTTCATAGAGTTTAGCTCTCACAAAGGAGAAATTCTGAGAAGAAGCACACTATAAGTGTTCAAATGTTGAAAGAGTAGCACAAAAGTTGATTCCTTTCACTAAAGACAACAAAATGATACTTCTTTTCTTCCTTTTGGAAATAAATACAATGGTAGTTGCTCCACCAAACAACTGATATAATAGAAATGTCACGACCCAAACCAGGGCCTGATTGTGATGGGTATCTCAAGTCCCACGTGGACTGGAGATTACCCTCTTAACCTAACCTAACTAACATATCAACCACAAGCATCGGATGAATTCCAAACATATAATAATATATTTGAAATAAGACTAACAATAACTTATGAAATGTCAAAACCATTCATCACCAAAACACACTAAATGAACACACCAAAGTCCACAGTAATCCACAAAGCCTCTATAATCTAACACCAATAAAATATTGCGACATGCCCCCAACAATAGCCAAAACCCAACTCTAACAAAGTCTATGACATAGAGTAAAAAAATAATGAAATAAATGCCTTCTGAACTATAGAAGCTCACCATGAACCACTCGAACACCTGGTCACTGCACAGGAAAAGAAGAAGCTCTAGTCCCTATATCTCATGGGGATACAACATCTATAGACAGTTCATGGTTGGAGCACTAGCATGTAACTCAAGGATAGAGGAATAAAATAACGCCATTAATAAAACCAAGTCAAATCATCATATGCAATCACATGTATACATACATATATATCATGTCGAGACAAGGAAAATGGCTTAGCATGAACTTTGAAAACATTAACCTAGTTGTTGTGGCAAAACAATCATGTAACAAGGCACCCACAGTATAATGGGTCCAACTCTCCCCTAGTTGAAAGGACCCTAGTGCGTATAGCCGCACATACCAGAGAATATCCATAGTTATATATGCCATTATGGGGGACTCGAGCCTCCTAATATAATCAAGGAGACATAGCACCAATGTATACAATAAGGTGGACTTGAACCTGCCATTCATATACTCATTTGGGGGACCCACAAATTCCGGTCATATAGACACCTGTACTAGCTAGCACTGTTTCCAGTATTAGTCCTTAGAACTCCACTTTCACAACCAGGCTACACATTCTGCATTGAAGCCCATTTAAAACATTGTTTACACATAAGTACAAACATTAGTCCAATTACTTACCAAAGTCATCCCATTGGTATCGTCATACCAACTTCACTTGCAAGCGTATAACATGCCATCACTATTATAATTTAACTCTAGGACTCAAATCCATTGTCTATACAAATTCATCAATTCACTTTAACATTTAGAGACTCAAACCCATTTACCAAGGTTACAATTCAAAACCATTTATGACCCACAAGGTCTTCTTGAAACCATTTACCAACCACTTACATCATTAGGCCAATGCATTAGTTTAAATCACAATTCAATTCAATTTATGGTCATCAAGACCTTTACAAAACCATTCATCCATCATTAACATTCTTATGCCAAGAATTAGTTCAAAATACAACTCATCATGTGACAAAAATCTTCTCGTAGACATTTTCACAAACAAGTTGATGGCATACCATTGTCAACCCATTATTTAAGTCAAAAACCATGATGTTAGGGTTAACCATGACCTATTTAGTAAACCGCTATTTTCATGCACCCATATGTGCAAAACCATCATAAAAAACATGTATAAACACAAGTGAAATCATGAGAGAACAATACTCAACAATATGTATTCAAACCCTCAACCATGGACTTCAAAACCCCTATTTATGACTCAAGATCAATGTTTAAAAAACATGATTTTTATGAACTAACAATGAAGGAAGAGTCACATGCCTGAGTTATGAAAATTCACGGAGAGATTTTGATCCTTAAGCTTCTAGATGACCACTTGATGAAACCCTAGACCAATCTCCTTCAGAGGTTTTTAGAGACTTTTGAGAGTGTTTTGATCTTCTAAAGTGAAGAATGAGGGGCTAAATAGTGTTGTAAGACATGGGGTGGGAAATGTCTAAAACACCCTCATCTCAAAACCTGTAAAAGATCATAGGAGGGTACGATTGGACCCCTCCACTCGTACCCACATATATGAGTGGTACTGTCCACTTGTACCTTGATCAGAAAATTGGGCATCACATCCTATATAGCATATGACTCCTTAGCCTCACTCGTACACTAACCATACAACTAGTACCCTTCAAGTCATACCCTAAGCAGAATATCAAGACTAGACACTGGACAACATACATTTTGGCACTATACTTCTCGTACCATGTACATACGACTCGTATGGAGTCTTCTCATATCAAGAATAAAACTTGGCCAATGTGACACTTACCAACACACGACTAGGGTCCTTGACCCAGGGCCATACCATACGACTAGTATGGCGAGTTTATGATGCATAGAAAGTTCAAGACTTAGGAAATTTTTCAACGGACAAAGTTAGGGGTGTTTTGGTCTCCCCCCTTAGGATCATTCATCCTCGAATGATGGGATGAGGCACTATAACCACTATTAAACCCCAAACATCTCTACTCTTGCCTTTAAGATAGAAAGAAAAAAATCAAGGAATCCATAATCTACCTTTAACAAAGACATAAAACAAAGATATTGAGAACAACACATACCTTAAGCACGATTCTCTAGAATCGTGAACAGGAATGGATACTTGGACTTCATATCCTCCTCGGCCTCCCAAGTAGCTTCCTCAAACTTTTGGTTCCACCATAGAACCTTCACCAATGCCACGTTCTTTGTTTGCAATCGATGAGCTTGCTGGTTTAACTCATGGAATATCGAATGAATGGAACTCTTGCTAGGGGGGATATCCAACTCATACGCAATATTACCATCCTTTCTTAAAACCATATACGATCCAACATATCAGGGACTTAGCTTCCTTTTCTTCTAAAACCATATTACTTCCTTCATGGGAAATACCTTCAAGAACACCTAATCTCCAACCTCAAACTCCAAATCCCTTTGACTTATGTCAGCCTAGGACTTTTGAAGACTATGCGTGGTCTTAATACTATCCTAAATTACCTTCACATTTTCCATAGCTTGGTGAACAAAATAAGGGCCAAACATTTCTGCTTTACTAACCTCGAACCACCTAATAGGAAACCTACACCTCCTATCATACAATGCTTTAAATAGGGCCATATCAATGCTAGAATGATAACTATTATTGTAAGCAAATTCAAAGGCAAATGGTCAAACCAACTACCACCATAATCAATCACATAGGCTATCAACATATCCTTCAAAGTCTGAATAGTCCTTTTGGCTTGCCTGTTTGACTGTGGGTGAAAAGCTATAGTAAGACTCACCTTGGTCCCCAAACCAGGTTGATAAGAGTTTCAAAAATATAATGAGAATTAGTACCATGATCCAAAATAATTAAGACAGGCGCACCATGCAACTTTATAATTTAATGAAGAAACAACTTTGCATAATCTTTGGTAGAATAAGTCGTCCCCACTAGCAAGAATTGAGCGAACTTAGTCATCTTATTAACAATGACCCAAATGGAGTCACACTAATTCCGTGACCACAGGAATGCTGGTAACAAAATCCATATTAAGTATCTCCCATTTCGACACCTGCAATTCAATTTCTGTAAGTAGCCCACTGGGCTTCAGGTGCTCAGCCTTTACTTGCCGATATACCATACACTTAGCCACATAGTTGAACACATCCTGTTTTATGTTTTTCCACCAATACATCTCCTTGAGATTATGATACATCTTTGTTGAATCAGGATGAACCGTATATCGCAACTCATGGGCCTTAGCCAGAATCCTTCCTTACAACCCATCCATATTTGAAACACACAACCTCCCTTGGTACCTCAAGATACAATCATCACTAATTTCGAAGGCTATCACCTTATACATACCTATATAATCCTTGATCTCCATCAAAAGAGGATCTAATACCTATGTCTCTTTTGTTAAAAACCAAGAGATGATTGAGAGTCCAAGAGATGAACTCCAAAGTTAGATAAATGGTGAATGTCCTTCACCAATTCCTACTTATCCTTATCCACATCGAAAACCTACCCATAGATAACTTGCTAAGAGTATCAACAACTATATTAGCTTTACCTGGATGGTAGTGAAGACACATATCATAGTCCATCAGCAACTTAAGCCATCTCCTTTTCCTAAGGTTAAGCTCTTTTTGAGTGAACATGTACTGCAGGCTCTTGTGATAAAAAAAGATATCAACATGCACCCCATACATATTGTGACGCCAGATTTTCAATGCGAACACCACAACAAATAAATCCAAATTATGGTTCGGATAGTTCTTCTCATGAACCTTCAACTATCTGGAGGAATAAGAAACCACCTTACCATGCTGCATCAAAATACAACACAAACCAACCTGGGATGCATCATAATAAACGATAAATACCTCTGTACCCTTAGGTAGAGTCAAGACCAGAGTTCAAGCCATATTATCTTTTAGATTCTCAAAGCTACCCTTGTAAGCATCAGACCACAAGAACTTTACCTTTTCTTGAGTCAATTTGTTCAATCGAGCAACAATAGAAGAAAAACCTCTCCACGAATATCCTATAATGTGCGGCTAAACCCAAAAACCAAATATCGGTTGGATTTGTGGGTCTAGGCCACTTCTTAACCACATTAATTTTCTGAGAATCTACGATAATCCTCTTACTAGACACGACATGACCCAGAAAAGTTATAACATTCAACCTAGATTCACACTTGGAGAACTTGCATACAACTGCTGATCTTTCAAGGTCTGCAACACCAGGCGGAGGTGATCTACATAATCATCCTCGCTCTTAGAGTACACCAGGATGTCATCAATTAAAAAAATCATGAATAGATTTAGAAAATGATGGAAGACCCTATTCATCAAATCCCTAAATCCCATCGGGGCATTGGTCAACACAAACTAGAAACTCAAAATGCCCATATCGGGTACAGAAAGCTGTCTTAGGGATATCTACCTCCGTAATCTTTAACTAATGATACACAGACCGAAGATTGATCTTGGAGAAAATCTTAGCACCCTGACGCTGATCAAAGAGATCATCAATCCTCAGAAGGGGATACTTATTCATTATCGACACTTATTTAATTTCCAGTAATCAATACACACCCAAAGGGAACCATCCTTCTTACTCATGAATAAAATTGGTTCACCCCATGGAACACACTAGAATAAATAAAACCCTTATCTAAAAGATCCTTTAGCTGCCCCTTAAGCTTCTTTAACTTAGTTGGAGCCATTCTATATGGGGGAAAAAAATTGGATAAGTGTCTGGAACAAGATCAATTCCAAACTCAATATCCCTGTCAGGAGGAACACCTGGAAGGTTATCAGGAAAGACCTCAAGAAATTCATTCACCATAGGGATAAAATGTAAAAAAGGACTCTCCGAGTTAGAATCTTTAAGACAGGCTAGATAATAGAGAGAACCTTTAGAAATTAACTTCTGGCTCTAAGATATGATATCAACCTTTTCTTAGGAGCTAGGGAACCACCCCCCACTCAACAATTAGCTCATTAGGGACTTTAAACATGACCTTATGGGTCCGACAATCTAAGAAAGCATAACACCAGTGAAACCAGTCCATTCCCAGAATAATATCAAAATCAACCATATCTAAATCTATCAAATCTACCAGAGTTTCTCTATTACCGACAGATACCACACCCCCTATAGACTCTTCTAACAACTACAGATTCTTCTACCAGTGTAGAAATATAAAAAAATGTCCAACAGATACTCAGTACTAAAATAAATTGCACAGCTATAAATAAGGTCATATAAGAAAGAGGGACCCCAGATCAAGTAAACAGAACACATCACGGGAAAAGAGTTTCAATATACCAGTAACAACATCTAGAGATGTGTAAGACTCCTGATAAGTAGTGCAAGCATAAAGGCAGTTCCAACAAGTACCATAGACAGAGGTAGCACCCTTTCGTATAGTAGTTAAAAAAGAGGCAACAAGAATCTTGTTTGCCCCAGAAGCAACTCTAGAGGGATAATATGACCACATATAAAATATCAGTTCCTCTCCTTATCACACTGACCATGATGATACTGACCAAAAAATCTACAAAAAGGGTAGGATGGTGAGATTCAGTACCACTGGCAAGAGATTGGGCACTCTGTGCCCTCGAAGCATCACTACCCTAAAAATATCTATTTCCCAACGACTTTAGGTAGGGAGAACTAGTCGTAGAATAGGATTTAGGACTTCCCTAGATTTTTCTCTTAGGCCACTTCCCACTCTTCTGTTGACCTCCACTACTTTCTGAAAATTGAGACCTTTTACTCTGCCTCTCACTAATCTCAACCTATTTTTCCTTCTCCTCTTTGAACTGTTGCACATACACAACCATTCTGGAGATGTCCATGTCATTGATCAACAAGGCATCCTTACTCCTAAGAACCAACTCAGTAGACAATCCCAAAGAAAACTTTCTCATCTGCGCCCTCATATTAGATACCAATTTAGGAGCACATCGGGATAACTAATAGAATTTCAAAGCATACTCCTTGGCCATCATCCTCCCTTACTTTAAGTTATCAAATTTTTTTGCTTTTGCCTTCCTCAAATTTTAAGGAAAGAAGCTGTCTCGAAGTGTATTAGAGAAATCATCCCACATGAAAAAACAAACATCCTCCTCTATCAAATATTCCTACTCTTTATACCACTGGTACTCCACATCTTTTAATTGGTAGGCAACAAACTCTACACCCTCAACCTCAGAAGCATGCATAATCGGAAAATCTTCTCCATTTCATCAATGAAACCTTAAGGATACTCCTCAACATTTGTACCAGTAAACATTAGAGGGTGCAACCTCATGAATTGGCCAACTCTAGTGGTCTCAGACAAGCCTACAACAACACCAGTAGAACCCGACTATTATGACTATAGTGTCACTAACTGAGTCAACAAGGTAATAGAGTGACATAACTCAACATTAGTAACCTCCCTGGGAGACGATTGAGTATGAGTGTCATACTCAAGAGCAAGATTAGTGGGGAAATGTGTAACTCCATGAGGACTGTTAGATGCAATGACCCTTGACCAGGTATGTACCCCAAAAGTTGAATAAGCTCCATCCATATTGTCCTCAGAAGGGACAAAAGTGTTTGTATGAATATCAGATCTTCTTAGAGGCATGATCTAAAAGACGAGCAAACAAAAATTAGAAGAATCAAAGACCTTAGACTCTATAGCTCGAAACTAAGAAAACAAGAAAGAGAAACATTCCTAAATGTCTCATAGCCTTTCTATTATAATTGTGGCATACTACACACCCATAAAAAAACTCCACTTAACTCGGCTTTGAGGATACCCAATTGCCCATGAACCTAGGCTCTGACACCAACTTTTTTGTGACCCAAACTAGGGCCTGGCCATGACGGGTTCTTAAGTCCCACCTGGATCGGAGATCACCCCCTTCACCTAACCTAACCAGCATATCAACCATAAATGTTAGATGGATTCCAAACACAGAACAAGATATGCAAAATAAGACTACCAATAGCTTATGAAATGTATAAAACATTCATCACCATAACATACTAAATCAACACACCCAATTCCATAGTAATCCATAAAGCCTCTATAATCTAACACCAATAAAATGTCGGACATGCCCCGGACAATAGCCAAAAGCCAAGTTTGACAAAGTATATGACATAGAGTGAAACTACTATGAAATGAATGCCTTCTATACTATGGAAGCTCACCACTTCAATGTCAACTCATAAACCACTTGAATACCTAGTCACTATACAGGAAAAGAAGAAGAAGCTTCGGTTCCTGTATCACATGGGGATACAATATCTAAAAATGGTTAGAAGTTAGAGTGCTAACATGTAACTCAAGGATAAAGGAATAAAATAATGCCACAATAAAACAAAGTCAAATCATCATATGAAATCACATGTATACATACATATATATCATGCCGAGATAGTGAACAAGGCTTAGCATGAACTTTAAAAACATTAACTTGGGATGAGTAGAATAAGATTCATATAACAAGGCACCCACGGGCTATATAGGTCCATCTATCCCTAGTTGGAGGGCCCCCAGTACGTGTAGCTGCATGAACAAGGGAATATCCATATATGTATATGCTATTATGGGGAACTCAAAACTCCCGACATAACCAAGGTCACTTAAGCACCAATGTATACAATATAGGGGACTTGAAACTCCAATTCATATACTCATTCAGGGGACTTAAACCTCTCGATCATATAGAAACCCGCACCGACTAGCGCGGTTTATGGTGTTAGTCCTTTGGACTTCACTTTCACGGCCCGACTACACATCTCGCTTCAAATACCATTTAAAACATTCATTACATATACACACAATGATTAGTCCAATTACTTACAAAAGTAATCCTGTTTGTATCGTTATACCAACCCCACTTACAAGCGTACAACATGCCATAACTATTATCATTCGACTTTGGGACTTGAATCTATTAACTATACAAAGTCATCAATTAAATTTCATATTTAGGGACTCAAACCAATTTAACCAATTAAACCACCAAGGTTATAATTCAAAACCATTTATGACCCATAAGGTCTTCATGAAACCATTTACCAACCACTGACATTATTAGGTCAATGCCTAGTTCAAATCACGATTCAATTTAATTTATGGTCATTAAGAACTTTACAAAACCATTCATCCTTCATTAAAATTCTTATGTCAAGCATTAGTTCAAAAAACAACTCATCATGTGACAAAATTCTTCTTGTAGACATTTTCACAAATAGGTTGAGGGTATACCATTGTCAAACCATTATTAAAGTAAAAAACCATCATGTTAGGTTTAACCATGACCTATTTAGTAAACAACAATTTCCATGCACCCATATGTGCAAAACCACCATAAAAATATGCATAAAAAGTGAAATCATAAGAGAACAATACTCAACAATATGTATTCAAACCCTCAACCATGGACTTCAAAACCCCCATTTATGACTCAAGATCAATGTTTAAAAAACATGATTTTTATGAACTAAGAATGAAGGAGGAGTCACATGCCTAACAAAGATTCACGGAGAGATTTCAATCCTTAAGACTCTAGATGACCACCTTGATAAAACCCTAGCCCAATCTCCTTGAGAGTTTTTAGAGACTTTTGAGAGTGTTTTGATCTTATAAAATGAGAAATGAGGGGCAAAATAGTGTTATAAGATGTGGGGTCTTAAGGTCTTGGGATGGGAAATATCTAAAACCCTATTAGCTTAAAAGCTATAAAAGACTTGCATGAGGGTACAGTTGGACCCCTCCACTCTTACCCACATCATATGAGTGGTACCTTCCGCTCAATACCTTGATCACAAAGTTGGGCAACACATCCTATCCAATAATGACTCCTTAGCCTAACTCATACCCTAACCATATGACTAGTACACTTCAAGTCGTACCCTAAGCAGAATGTCAAGGCTAGATACTTGACAACATTGGTTTGACACTATACTTCTCCTACTATGTACATACGACTCATATGGGGTCTTTTTATATCAAGAACATAACATAGACAATGTGACATTAACCAGTATATGACTAGGGTCCTTGACCTGTACCCACACCATACGACTAGTATGGTGAGTCGTACGATGCAATGAATGTTTAAGACTCAGGAAATTTTGCAAGGGACAAAGTTTGGGGTATTTAGAGAAACAACAAACAAAGAACCTCAACTTGAACCATAACTTAGTAACTGTAACTGAGCACTGACATGTAGTAATGACAACCTAAACTTCATAAGCTTTATATAATTGATATAAAGAACATAAAAGATAGTACCTCCATGGTAAAAATACTATAATATTTCCATTATTTTTCTTCTCAAGGCCATTAGAAAAGAAGTTAGCAATGAGTATATTAATCAACTAGAGGATAAAACATTAGACAAGCATTGAACTTAGTTCGCACAACACCCGAACCAACTTGAGTGATTCATGACTCACAATAGTAGGTAGCACAACTTTTATCTTAGAGAACCCAAGACTTGATCAAGTAAAATAATAATTTGACGTGATATGTTTATAAACAGTCTTGATTACATAGTGCACATCTTGGTACTCACTATACACATCAAGTGAGGAACTATAACATGTTTTAGGGAGCAATTTTTGACCCAAATCAAAGGGAAAAGTAAGCAATATATACTAATAGTCGCATTTTAATTACCAAAATATTATCATACACTCTAGTTCTTTCTACCATTATATTAGACAAATAGGAAATATTAAGCTAATTTACTGGAAGAATCATATTTTCAGAAAAAATACAATTCGTACATACATTATTGCTCCCAAATATATTTTGCTTTCTAATACCAATAAAAGCCATATAATCAACTTCTACCTTAGAGTCTTCAAGATATTGGAAAGTATAGAGGTCTCATTTACCATTGTAAACATGAATATACGTTAGAACAATAACACTTGAATAGATAAAATTAATTTGTACTAAGGAAGGAAGCATAAATCACTTCCATCCTATATCCCAAACTTGATTGATGTTATTAAGAGATCTGTAACACCCCAAAGGTCTCTAAGATCATGTTTCAAACTGACCATAGAGAAATAAAACCAAAAAAATCTTCACAGAATGACTCAAAAGAGTCATTATCAGTGCCAATGACTCGTTGGATGAACCGTCCTGATTACTTAGACAAAAGTCCTGAAGGACTATTTTTAACCTAGTGGAAATGAATCTTAAGGATGATTCATTCTCAGACATGATGAGACATCGTGTGACTCATCCTGAGTAGCCCAGACCTAAGTCCAGAAAGTTGAAAATTCAGCCCAGTGGTGATGACTCTAGAGGATGAGTCTTTGTCACCTCAGACTACTCATCAGGTCACTTGTCCTGAAAAGGATATGAAAGTTGATGATTTGGGTCCAATTACAAATAGTCAACACAAAGACCCATCATAAGTGATTACGAGTATTGTGTTCCAGTCGTCTTTATACCCAGCAACTTTGCCTAGTCATAACAAGTTTAACGTTGAGTAGTTGTTAGATAAGATGGCTCGTGTTGACCCTCAATTTTAAACTCTTCATATCTCTCCTAGTCTGCTATTTATCAAAAAATATTCGTTTAGAATATTAATATTTCTAAACGTATTATTTTGGTATCAAATAAATACTGACGTTTCACATTCATAATTTTGAAGTTTGCAATTTATTCTATCATTTAATTTTATATTGTATATAATTTATTAATTTAAATATAATATTTTACATAAATTTTTATTAATATTTATTAAATTATTTTTGCAAATATGCATACTCATAGTTTACAAACACATAGACTATTACTTATTATTATTATTACTACTACTACTCTACTACTACTACTACTACTACTACTACTACTATTATTATTACATTTTCTTAAAATTTGTACCTAATTTATTATTATCGGCAATTTCATATAATATTTACGTAACATTAATTTTATATACAATTTTTTTCAACAATAACAATTTTGATACGTTTAATTATTTCTTATTTTTATTGTTGAGTCATTATTATATTTATTAAATAGCAGTCTAACTCAACTCAATTTTTTTAATCTATTTAATTTCTAGTCATTTTTGTACACAATTGACATCAATCTTAGCCTAAATTGAGTTTAATTTGACTCAATTATAAATCCAATCAAATTTGATTGACCCCCCTTGATTTCAATCATAGTCGTTGATCTCATGCAACCAACGACTGATATTAAATCCTCCATTTATCACCTTTTTAACCCCTTTCACCGGAAGAAACCCCTAATTTATTTATCAAAAAAGATCCAAAAAAGAAACCGTAAGCTTAGTGAGGACAATAAGCTCAAAGATAAAGAAATTTTCAAGGACCAAAAATTGAGGGTGTTGCATTCTCTCCTTTTTAGGACCATTCATCCCTGAATGATGATACAAGGTACCCTAGCTTGATTTAACACAGAAACATACCCACTCTTACCTTTAACAAAGACAAAAAATAAAGATATGAAGAATATCATATACCTTAAGCCTGATTATCTGAAAAGGGGAACAAGAACGGATACTTGGACTTCATGTCCTCTTCACCTTCCCAAGTTGCCTATTCAACCTTCTGGATCCTCCACAGAACCTTTACCAAATCCACATACTTAGTACTCAATCGATGGAATTTCCTATCCAAGATATCCACCAGGACTTCCTCATAAGACAAGGAATCCAAAACACCTACACTTTCCAATAGAACCACCAAGGAAGGATCACCCATGCACTTCCTCAATATTGATACTCATAAGCTGCATTGCCTACTCTATTTAAAATCAAATAAGGGCCCATATAAAGGGGTTTGAGCTTTCTTTTATTTCTAAACTACATCACTCCCATTATTGTAGACACCTTCAAGAACACCCAATCTCCAACTTTAAATTCCAACTCCCTTCGCCTCACGTCCGTATAGGACTTTTAGTGACTTTAAGCAGTCTTAAGACTATCCCAAATCAACTTCACCTTCTTCATAGCTTGGTGAACCAATTAAGGACCAAACTACCCAACCTCACCAACCTTAAATCACCTAATAGGAGAACGACCATACAAAGTTTAAAACGAGCCATCCTAATGCTAAAATGGTAGCTATTATTATATGCATACTCAATGAGGGGCAAATTATAAACCCAACTACCACTAAAATCCATCACATAGCATTTGAGCATATCCTCTTATGTCTGAATGGTCCTCTCAATTTGTCCATCTTCTTGAGGGTTGAAAGCAGTGCTAAGGTTCACCTTAGTTCCCAAACCTCTCTAAAAGGAATGCTAAAAGTGTGAGGAGAACTGAGTACTACGATTAGATATAATAGAAGTAGGTGCACCATGCAACTTGATGATTTCCTTAATGAACAACTTCGCATAATCTTCAGTAGAGTAATATTTCTCATAGGTAGTAAATGGGCGGACCTAGTCATCCTATCCACGATGACCCAAATTGAATTAAACTGATGGCGAGATCACGAAAGACCAATAAAAAAATCCATATTAATTACTTCCCACTTCCATTCGAGAAACCCAATCTCTATAGACAACCCACCAAGTCTCAAGTGCTCCACCTTCACTTGTTAACAAACTATACACTTGGCCACAAAATTTGCCACATCCCGCATCATGTTATTTTGCCAATAGATCTATTTCAAATCATTGTACATCTTCATCAAACTAGGATAAATAGTGTACCTCAACTTATGAGCCTCAGCTAAGATCCTCTCCCGCAGCCCATCAATATCGGAAACACATAACCTATCTTGGTACCTCAAGATACCATCATCACTAATATCAAAAACTATCACTTTCTACTGGTCCACATCTATAAGACCCTAAAAGATTCTCTCATTGTCTGAGCCTTAGAGCGTGTTCAGTAAAGTGTTAATTCAACCTTAAAAGGTTGAGAAGCGCCTTCCCAAGTGAGAAGTATTTTGAATCGTGTAGAATTTCCCTAATACCAATTTCATTAAAATCTGACATCATACGAGAAAGTTATGAGTGTTTTACTAAGAGCTATCGAAACCACCCAGGTGCGACGGCTGGGTTAGCGGACCGTCGAGTGTATGGGCTAAGAAGGTATGGGCTATTACAATAAATCATCCTAAAATCCAACCAAATAAGAACGAACTAAGTATATCTCAAAATTAAAATATACACACTGATAGTCCAAAAGGAACATAATCTGTCTCTGAATACAAAGCAATACATGAACTAGATAAGAAGAGGTAGTAGATCAACTCCCAAAGTATAGAACAACCGCTACATCAAAAATACTCCTAGCACCACCCAAATCAGCTACCGTGCAGTGTACTCATACCTAGATCTGCACTGAAAGACACTGTAAGGATGAGTACAGTCCACTTGTATGCAGTAGGTATCATAGGCTGACTGAGCAAAGTAGAAAATAATGCATATAAAATACACACCATAGATATGTCAATTGTAATAAGAAAATGTCCTAAATGGTATCCCACACCATCTCCACTAATAGTTCTACAATATACATATATACCAAAATAAAGTACAAGAAAGAAGCACACATAGATAATATCACATCAAGAATAAAAATACAATACAAAATGTGCACAGTTTATGAAATTCAATGGAGATGATGATGATGATGTAACGTACGAGTTTGTTGTACAACCTCCATATACTCCTACTGAGCTTTGTGCCCGAGGTAGGACCCATAAGGGGTTCTTCAACCCATTTACAATTTAATATCCAATACCAATCCAATAACTGTAACTCTCTCTGGCACATACATCGGTAGAGGATTTTTAAAGATGTCACATTTTTTGTAAGAAAAAGCCAGTATTTCCCTGGTGGTACCGATGTTTTGTGAATGTATGTTATATAAAGATGTAATGCTCACAACCAACCAGAATGAAAATTTCCAAATCCAACCAATATACTAACCATGTGAGCCAAAATCCACTCAAAATTGCGGACCATCCATGAATCCAATATAGTCCATAAACCAATAGGGTTAGGTATACCCAATAATATGCCATTTGATACCACTTCAAATTCAAACTTAGACATTTTCCACCAAGAAAACAACCAGTTCTGCAAATACTAAGCCAATGACATCATATGAGACCCCAAGGTCACACATAGCAAATAATGCCTCAAAACCACAAAATAACAACATCACATGCCCCACATGGATATAAATCAATAATAAAGCCATTTACATGATTAGTCCCTACACCCATAACATTATTTTATACCAATATTAACTACCCAACCTAATCTGACCAAAGTTAAGCTATAACCTACCTTGAATGTATAAAATTGGTCCAAAAGTCCTTCAACACGAAGCTTTTTCCTCATGAATGGACTAAAATCAACTAAAACATACAAATATCGAATCTACCAATCAAAAGAAAGCCAACGATACCCACATTGCCTATTTTTGGATTAGGGTCAAAACGAACCCCTAAAATAGGCTTCCGAAAAAGAAAGGATAACACCAAAATTCTAGTCCAAAATATATTTCCCAAGATTAAAAGAAGCCATTGAAGAAAATCCAAGTGAAAACGGGTTGAAATTGGCATTTTAAATTGAAGAATTAGTAATTTAGGCCTTCCGGACCAAAATCCCCAAATTTCACTTTTGAATTCAAGTTTTAACAAGATTTAACATAAGGATAACACCAAAACTCAAGTCCAAAATACATTTCTAAGATAAAAAGAAGCCATTGAAGAAAATCCAAGTGAAAATGGGCTGAAATTAGGGTTTTAAAATGAAGAATTACTAATTTAGGCCTTCCGAGCCAAAATCCCCAAATTCCACTTTTGAATTCAAGTTTTAACAAGATTTAAATAACAAGAATAGAAGAAAAATAATTGAAATAGGGATTTGGAGCTTACCAAATCTTGAAAATGGAAGAAATCACTCGAAAACTCAAAAACTCCAAGCTCCAAGTGAAAAAATGATGATAAATTGTGAAAAAGGGTATAAATATCACCCAGACATCTCTTAGGCAAGCACCCAGTCGCTTAAGCAACCAGGTGTTGCTTTTACATTCGCACCTGGTCCGCGAGTGTCGCATAAGCGACCCGCTATCGTTTAAGAGACAATAACTTAAGAAATACAGCCATCGCTTAAGCGACACTTCAACTGTTAAGCTAGGCCGCATAAGCGACCAAAATGTTGCTTAAGAGAATATACCAGCTGAGTGTACATCAGCTAGAGACTTGGGGAATTCCAGGTCTTCGTGGACCCCTCAAAATTCATCCAGAATCCAGAGAATATAAATGAACTACGCTACCCTATAAAATTTGATGCTCTAGACTTAATGATGATATTCAATTTTTGAGAAAAGGTCATTTTCACAAAGTTGACCCCCAAAACCTAATTTCATAACTTTCCGAATTGAGGGTCAAAATGAGATGTAATAGCCGTAAAATCACACCAGTCATGTTACCAATCTAGAATCAATGTTCTGGATCGACTAGCGCAGTTTGTTTTTCCATCTAATACACAGAACAATAAATATGGACCGAAATCACCTATAAAGTTTTTTTAATCACCAAAAACCACAAACCCACAAAAAGTACACTAAATGCTTTGGGAATCATGCCAATCAACCCACACCTCAAAAATACCATAAATCAATCATGGAGAGGGGTAAAATGGTAAAATCACATAGAAATGAGTAATTCAAAAATTCACTGAAAATCAAGTCATTACATCATCCACTACTTAGAATCTAGTTCGTTCTCGAACTAAAGGTAATGAAAATACCTTAATCAGCAAAAAGTTGGGGATAACTAAAATATATTTAGATCGACCTCCCAAGTAGCTTCATCTGTAGGTCGATGTCTCTACTGGACCATAACTACAGGAATATCTCTATTATGCAACATCTAATATCCCTGGCTAGAATGGAGATGGGCTCCCCAACAAAAGATAACTTCACATCTAACTGGATAAAATCCTAATGAATGGCATGAGATTCATCTAGAATGTAAGGCCGAAGCATAGAAACATAAAAAAATGGATGAACAACTGATAAATTTGAGGGTAATGCTAACTCATAAGTCACATCCCTAATAGTTTGAAGAGTCTCAAAAGGTTCGATATACTGGGGAAAATCTTACCCCTCTTCCCAAACCTCATCATGCCCTTCATGGGTGACACATGAAAGAAAAATCAATTACCAACACAAAATCTCAAGGCACGAAGTCTACGATCTGTATAGTACTTTTGCCTACTCTGAGCCACTTAAAGTATATCTTGAATGATCCAAATGCTATCCAAAGACTCATGACGCAAGTTCGTACCCCAAGCTTTAATCTTAGAAACCTTAAACCAACCAACTGGAGAGCGAAAATTCCTACCATATATACACTCAAAGGGAGCTATTTGAATACATTAATAGTAGCTATTATTATACGCAAAATTTTCCAAAGCTAGATGCTACTCCTACTGGCCTCCAAAGTCCATCACATAAGCATGAAGCATATCCTACTAAACCAAAATAGTCCACTCAAGCTGACCGTCAGTCTGGGGGTGAAAAGTTGTACTAAGATCAACCCAGGTACCCAAATCCTCTTGAAAATTCTTCCAAAAGTGAGATGTGAACATTGAGCCTCTATCTGAGATGATAGACACTACCACACCATGAAGATGAACTATATCATCAATATAGATATAGGCTAACCTCTCAGTACTAAAAAGAACTCAAATTGGAATAAATTAGCAAATTTGGTCAATCAATCCGTGATGACCCAAACACTATAAGAACCTCAAGAAGCACGAGGCAACCCAATCACAAAGTCTAAAGTAATCTTTTCCTATTTACATTTGGGAATGGGTAAGCTCTGAAGAAAATCACCAAGATTCAAATGGTTGACCTTCACCTACTGGAAACATAGGCAATGAGCTACAAAAGCTACTTCATCCTTCCTGATACCACCTTACCAGTAGTGCTATCTCAAATCATGATACATCTTAGTCACTCGCATATGGATGGAATACCTAGAACAACGAGCCTCCTCCAAAATCAATCTAATCTAATCACCCACTATCGGTACACAAACTTGGCCTCCTATTCTCAAAACACCATATGAATCAAGTGAGACTTCATTAGCGTCTCCACTCAACACCTTATCCCAAATTACTCTCAAACCAACATCATCAAATTGATGAGCCTGAATCTACTCCACCAAGGAGGATCTAACCTCCATAAATTCCAAAATATCCCCAGGTGTCACACTATCAAGCCTTACCATTTAGTTAGCCAACTACTGAACCTCTAAGTCCAAGGGCCTCTCCTAGGTCAAAAGATGCACCAAGCTACACATGTTAGTTGACTTTTGGCTCAAGGTATTTGAAACCACATTTGCTTTGCCCAGATGATAGAGAATAGTAAGATCATAATCCATAAACAACTCAAACTAATAACACATCCTCATTTTAAGATATTACTGGGTGAAGAAATATAGAAGGATATAATGATTTGAGAAGATATCACAATGTATTCCATTAAGTGGTGCCTTTACAACTTCAAAGCAAATACAATCGCGTATAACTCCTATTTATGGGTAGTGTAATTCTTCTCATGAGGCTTTAATTGAAGAGAAGAATACACAATCACCTTACCCTTCTGCATCAACAAAACACCTAACACAATACCTGAAGCATTATAAAGATGGTAAACCTTATGTCTTCCTTAAATAGTGTAAATATAGGAGCTGATGTCAACAAATCCTTGAGCTTTTGGAAGCTCATCTTACAAGAATCAGACCACTAAAAGAAAATTATCTTTTGAGTCAACTTGGACAAAAAAGCTACAATAGATTAAAAACCTTCAACAAAGTGCCAATAATAACCTGCCAAACCAACAAAACTCCAAATATCAATAGGAGAAGTTTTCTAGCCCAATCACAAACTATTGCAATCTTGGCTAGATCAACCATAATACCATCATTGGTCACAACATAACCCAAAAAAGAAACAAACTCCAACCAAGACTCATACTTAGAGAACTTAGCATACAACTTCTCTTCCCACAATCTCTGGAGTACAATCCATAAATGATCCTCATGATTGGCCTCACTCTTGGATTAAGCCAAAATATAATATATAAACACAATAACAAAGAATTTAAGATATGATCGAAATACTCGATTCATTAAGTCCATGAAAATGGGAGGGGGCATTGGTGTCCCAAAGAATACTCGATTCATAATAATTATATCGAGTCTGAAAAGTAGTCTTCAGAATATCTAAAGCTCTAGTCCTTAATTGATGATACCCGAACCTCAAATTAATCTTTAAAAATACCAAAGTACCCTAAATATGATCAAACAAATCATTAATACGAGGAAGAGGATACTTATTCTTAACTATCACCTTATTCAACTGCGATGATAAATACACATATGTATAGATCTATCCCTTTTCTTCATAAATATGACAGGCGCACTCCAAGATGATACACTGGGTTCGATAAATCCCTTACCTAATAACTCCTACAACTAATCCTTTAATTTTTTTAACTATATTTAGTCCATCTTACAAGAAGGAGTAGAAATAGGCTTAGTGCATGGATCAACATAAATAAGAAAGTCAATATCACGATCCGAAGGTATACTAGGCATATTCATAGGGAAAACATCCATGAAATCAAGGATAATATGAATAAACTCCAAAGGATGCAGTGAAACAACACTAGTATCATAAAATGATCTAAATAAGACAAATATCCCCTCTCAACCAAGCGACGAGCATGAAGGCTAGATATAACTCTCTTTGGAATCGAACGAAGTGCACCCTTCCAAGCTATCCTCGGCACCCTAGTGAAGCTAAGGTCACAGTCTTAGAATAACAGTCTAGGACAACATGATAAGGAGCTAACCAATCCATAACCAAAATGACATCAAAATCTAACTTATCTAAGGTAATCAAATTTACCTAAGTATGACGCCCAGCTAAGGTCACAACACAAGATCGATACACTTGATTCACCATTAAAGAGTCTCCTATAGAGGTAGATACATAGATAGGCATGGCAAGAGGCTCACTAGAGGAATCAAAATCCAAAGCAAAATATATAGACACATAGGAGAAAGTCGATCTTGGATCAAATAACACAAATAAAGATTTAAACAAATAAAGATGATACTTATGATGACAACGTCAAAAACCTCTACCTCTGGTTTGGTAAGTATAGTATAGCACTATCCATGATGACCACCTCACTGAGTAGCCCTATGACCACCACCATGGGCACCACTACCTCTACCTCTCACACTTCTAGTAGAACCTCTACCTTTCACTGCCAATAGAAAAGTTGGCCTATAAATGCAATAGGAAGTCCTTGGCTAAATGGACAACCTTATCACACACAAAGCATACTCTGCAACCCGACTTATTAGGAGGAGGTACGGGTGATCTAGAATGACCATCTAAAGCTGCTGAACTAGAAAACCCACTATTTGAATCCTAAATTATGCATACATGGTCTTTCTATGATACACATAGAAACTGCTAAAATATCTACCTTGAAGAGTGTAACCTCTAAACTCGCGTCGATAGCACATTCTCTTGGAGCCTCTCTAAGATTCTAGAATAATACACTTAGTCTTCTTAGCATGGTCTACTATACTCTAAAATAATATCTCTGAAACCACCATCTGGGAAGAAACATCTAACCCCTTCACAAACATCCAAATAGTCTTAAGACTCAATGGCAATACTGGTATAAAAATACCTAGACAAGACATGGGTGATTCATACTCTGCAACAGTCATGAAGCCCTTCTCTAGGTGATCAAACTCACTTTTCATCTGATCCCTCAAATTGTAAGGAACAAAACTATCCTAAATACCTCGGTAAATTGATCCTAAGTCATCTTTGGAGAACCAAGAGGTCTGCAACTAACAAGTGACCTCCACCAATCCCTATCTGTATATCTCAACTAGTAAGTAGTGTAAGTAACCCCATGCAACTCAAGGGATCCAAGATTATGCAATTTATCCATATAATCAATCAAAAACTCATAAGCATCCTTGCCCACAACACCATTGAACCTATGGGAACCCAAATGAGTAAATCTCTCAAACCTCTTCCAATCCTCAAAAGATATAACTATAGTCTTATAATAGAAAGCCTAGTAAATCTGGATGGCTGTGACCTTACCTAAAGAGGTTACTTAGATGAAGGGTAATCTCCTGATCTAGAAATACCATAAATAGATACAGGCACTGAAGGAGGAACAACACTCAGAGTCTATGGAGTACCATAAGCAGATATCGATACCACTAGAGGATCGATACTCAGGATAGAAGGAACACCATTGGAAGACTCTAGCACAGACAAGGGTACATTACTCAGAGCTGGAGAAACACTAGGAACACTTAAAGGAGCATCCTCCAAATGAGTCCACAAATGAATTAGCAACCCCCCCAATACGAGGGTAGAAGAACTCTGTGGAACCAAAATAGGCCCCATATATTTAACATGCTCAACTTGAGGCTCATGGAAGATCCCTCTAGTACTACCTCTGGAAGGGGCAGATCCTTATTCCTTTCCACTACCTCAAGCCCATCGATGGCTCACAACTCACCTTTTAAACTGAGCTCTCTCCTCGAGTGATAGCTTCATATCCCTAACCTCACGACATCTAGTCCTTACTATCTACCCAGAAAAGAGTGAAACTCTATTTAGAATATAGGGTATGAAAAAATCTACATGATATAGAATGATATAAGAGAAATTTCCTAAAGATACCTTATAGTCTCTCAAAGATAGATACATATGTCTACGTACCGATCTGCAATACTCTACTTGACATCATGTTCTTACACTGATGTGACCAATGAACCTGCTACTCTGATACCAATTTGTCATGATCCAAAAGCCAAGAGTCATGATGGCACTTATCATAAAAGCCTTGACAAGTGATTCTATCACCCAAATTGATATGAAAAAAGAAAACAATACCAAATCCCAAGGTAAGACTTCAATAACAAATCTGAACTACTTAATTACAATAATAGAAAAAATACAATGCAAAAATACCATAAATTATTCCAAAATCTGGTGTCATAGTGTAAGAACCAACTAGGTATATCTCAAAATCAAAATATACAAATTGATAGTCCAAAAGGAACATAATCTATCTTTGAATACAAGAAAGACATGAACTAGATAAAAAGAGGTAGTAGATTAACTCTAGAAGAATAGACCGACCGCTATCTCAAAAATACTCCAAAAATTACTTAAATCAGCTATCGTGCCATACACTCATACCTCGATTTACATCGAAAGAGCACATTAGGGTTAAGTACGATCCACTTGTACTCAGTAGGTATCATAGACTGATTGAGCAAACTAGAAAAATAAAGTATATAAAATATACAATATGGCATGTCATTTGCAATCACCGTCATCACTAAATGTTCTACAGTATACACATTACCAAAATACAAGTATAAGAAATAAGCACTAGATAGATATCATATCAAGAATGAAAATACAACACAGGATGTGCATAGTGTATGAAATACAATGAAGATGAAGATAATGATGATGATGATGTGATGCACGAGGTTGTCGCACAACCTTCGTATACACTTATCAAGTTATGCTCCCGAGGTAGGACCCATGAAAGGTTTGTCAACCCATATACAATCCAATATCCAATACCAATCTAATATCTATAACTCTTCTCCGGCATATAGATTAATAGAGGGTTTTTGAGGATGTCACATTCTTTGTTAGATGCCAATATTTTCACGGTTGTGCCAATGTTTCATAAATGTATATAATGTGAGGATGTAATGTCCACAACCAACCCAAATTAGAATTTCAAAACCCAACCAATAGATCAAAACACACGAGCCAAAATCCACTAACAATGCCAATCATTCATGAATCCAATATAGCACACAACTAATAGAGTTAGATATACAAAAAAATATGCCATTTGATACCACATAAATACTAACTTAGATATTTTCCACCAAGGAAACAACCAATTATGCAATTACTAGGTGAATAAGATCATACAAGACCTCCACAGTTACACAAAGCAAATAATGTCTTAACATCACCAAATAACAACAACATATGCCGCAACACAGTCACAAAACAATTATAAAGCCATTTCTATGATTAGTTCCCACGCCCACAACATGATTTTGTACCAATATTAGCTACCTAGCCTAGTCTAAAGAAAGTTAAGCCATTACCTACCTCAAATATTGTAAACTGATGAAAAAACCTTTAACACAGATATTTACTTCATGACTGAACCCAAAATTAACTAAAACATAAAAATATGAAATTTTAGCCAACAATACCTATATTGCCTAATTTCAAATCAAGGTCAAAATGAACCTCCAAAACTGGTTTTGAAAAGAAAGGAGTAAAACTAGAATTTTAGTCTAAAAATATATTAACCAGAATATTCAAGTTTTAACAAGGTTTAAATATCAAGAATCAAAGAAAAATAATTGAAATCTGGATTTATAGCTTACCCAATATTAAAATTGGAAGACATCACCCAAAAACTCAAAACCCCCAACACTGGTGAAAAATCACAAAAAGGGGTATAAATATCACCCAGACATCACTTAAGAGAACATCGGGTTGCTTAAGAAACCAAGTTTCACTTTTCCCATACCTACCTGGTCTATGAGAGTTATATAAGTGATCTGATATCGCTTAATCAACAATCGCTTAAGCGACCCGACTTTTGCTTAAGTGAAAATCTCTTAAGCGATCTGATCATTGGTAAATCGACACTTCAGATTTCAAGTTAGGCTACTTAAGCGACCTAAATTTTACTTAAGCAGATGCACAAGCTGAGTGGTACATCAATTCCAAGTCTCTGCAAACCCTCGAGATTCATCCAAAATCCCAAGAGCACAAACAAACTATGCTACCCTACAAAATTTAATACTCCAGACTTAATGACGATATTAAATTTTTAAAAAATATTGTTTTCATAAAATTGACCCCCAAAATCTAATTTCATAATTTTTCAAACTGAGGAATGAAATAAGATACAAAATCCATAAAACTACACCAACTATGTTACCAACCTAGAATGAATATTTCAAATCTACTAGGCAATCCGTTTTGTCATCTGACACATATAAAAACAAATGTTGATCGAAATCAACTATAAAAGCCTTTTTAATCATCTAAAACCATAAAATTACACAAATTACTTAGGAATCATGCCAATAATTCCCACACCCAAGAAATACCACAAAGCAACCAAGAAAAAGGATAAATGGTCAAATCATAGAAAAATAAATAATTCACAAAAATTACCAAAAATTAAGTCATTACAATAGGTGCTTAATCTTGAACCCTTATCCAATTTTTGATGATGTAGACTAATTAATGATTCATAATTAGTCTAGAATAGTGCCCTAACTACACACCTTAATTCATTTGGTGGAAACTCTTCTCTTTCAACCATCCTAAAAAGAGTTGTTACGTTGAGTCTCACTTTTTGTGAGAAAAATAGGGCATAAAAACACGACCACTCCACTAGGAAGACTTTGGTTTTAACCATTATGAAATTGTGTGTTTTGTGGAATTGTCTTTATAATTTTCTTAACTTTATTTTTGATGTTTGTTTTGATTGGCCTACTCTTTTTTTCTTTATTTGTTGTTTTGGACACTCGGATATGTCATTATTACCTGTTAATGTCTTTGTTTTTTTCATTATTTGTCATTCTAAATAGTTTTATGTTCATCCATTTCCCTTTTTCCTTTTTCTTGTCTATGTATTATATGTTACTGCTTTATATTACTGGTATTTTGTTCATATCTTTCTCCACTTGGAACCTTTTTTTTTAAGGAGCCATTACATTGTTGTATGAACATCCAGTTTCTAAAATACCTTATCAAAAATGCCTCATGAATCGGTTGATCAGCAGTGCATCAACAATCATGAGCTTTTTGCCCACTTGAGGGAACTATGTCTATGAAACCACTCTCATTCTCCAGATCGTAATCACATATTTCTTTTCTAAGGAATATGCATCCTGATAAATCTAGGGTGTCTTTGTAACTTATATGCATATATCAAATTTGTTATTTTTAATCTGTTATTACATTAGTATTTGACAACCCTTCTTTATTATTTTGTCCATAATCCATCTCCACCCGCTATTTGAATTTCTATAAGTCACAGATTCTGAACTACATCTGACCTGATTTTTGACCAACAAAATACGTAAATAATTCTATATAAGGATACCGTCCTCCTCTTCATTCTTTCTAAGAATCTCAGTGTGTTTAAAAATATGAAAAATCTTCAATCAATTTGTTGGGTTAAATATTATATTATCCCTTTCTTTCACCATCCCATAATGTAATAATAGCGAGAACTCTTTATTATGGGGTAACTCAAATGATTTTTCACAATCTTTCAAATTCTCAAATATTTCAAACTAATGTCTTTGTTGAGTTAATACTTCGAAATTTTAAAAACTTTTCAAATCTTCAACCTTCACACTTTTTAAGAATAATGTCTTTAAGTATTCTATGTGCATCTTTTAAATATCTTATTATTATTTACTTGTTCACCCCAGCAACTGTAAGTACAAACTTAATATTTTGGTCTTGCTTAGAGACTATCTTCTATCTTTTAATATCAACTCTCACACTTAATCTCTACCCAACCGTTCGTCCTAAAGTCCTCGTTGATAAGATGACTTATATTTTTATACTTTCTCTTTTCTTATTGTGTACATTGGTTCTTATTTTTCTAAATTTACTATCTTTATTTAAAGGTTTTCTAGCATTTAAACATTGGCTCAATTGAAAATTTGCAATACGATGAATATGCTTAATATTCAGAAAGGTTCAATCCTTATTTCTTCTCGCCCAAGGCAAACCACTATTTTGACTATATCTTTTTATTATCATATTACTCACCCACTCTCTCAATAGTGGCCTTAAGCACACACCACTCTTAGAAGTGAGAGAGTCAATTTAGATGCACGTTACAACAACTTCATAGATTAGAAAAGAGGTTGGATGAGAGTCTATGTTACAAAGGTATTCACGAATTGAGGTATAAGAAACTGTGTCTACATTCAAGGGTTGATTTACATCCAGATACAAAGTCCCAATGTTCAACATATTTGATGGGCATGATGATCTAACAACACATCTAAAAAATTATTGTAGCATATTAGTTGACATAGGACACAATGGGGCTCTCCTAGTGAGATTATTTATTCATAGTTTTTCAGGGACATCAGTCACTTGGGTTGCCAAATTAGACTTTGACAAATGACATATATGGGAAGACATGGCTTAAGATTTTATGGGGAAATACAAGTTTAACTTCAAGGTTGGTCCAACAATGTTGGATTTAATTAAGATAAAGTGAATGACCCATTAATATTTTGAGGAGTATGCAATAGTATGGAGATTGAAGGCTTCTAAGATACGTCCTTCTGTACCTAAAGAAGTGTTGGTCCAAACTTTCATTAGGTCACTAGATGGAATATACTATCAAAAGTTGTACTTATTAAGTAGTCATAGTTTGAGAGTGTGATTTCAGTAGAAGAAAAGTTAGAACATGGCATTCAGATATGGCAAATTATTGATATTTCTATAGTAGCAACCACTTTTCAAGAACCAAAGATTCCATCTGAGGAAAGGGAAGAGGATTTATTACCCTCCATTCCTTAGACACAAGGCTATTAGAATAATGAAGAGGTCGATAATTTTTTTGATTCCTATGATGAGCATCTCAAACCTTATGAATCACCAGATTCTCAACACAAATCTTATCAGGTTCAACCCTACTCTTTTCAGCAAGGTTCTCAAAATAAGGTTTCTCATACACAATACAACTTTCAACATTGGTCTTATCTAGTACAAGGTTATTGTGATCATCGAAAGAGAATAAAACCTCGTACATTTACTCCTTTGACTAATCTATTGATGAGCATATTTGAAATACTAAGGGCCCAAGGTATTGTGCAACTGAGAAGGGGATGGATCCCTAGGTATCAACCCTCTAACTTTGATCCAACTAAAAATTATGCTTATTACAGAAATATTTAAGGTTATGATACTGAGGAATTTTTGACGCTAAGGTACAGGATCCATACGCAATATCTATGGTTACATCACCATGGATAAAATCTTTGTTCAAGGTAATCCAACAAAAATGTTTTCAAGAAATTTGCAAAAAATGCATAAAGCACATCACATGGATTTGTATAGACAAACCATCATTGTGACAAGCAAAATGCCATCATTCTTCATTTATCCGCCTTATGGCAAATAATATTTTCCTATTTTATCTACCTTACTTTGTAATCATGAACTATGTTTGACCTGACTTTCATTTGGATGTATAGGTAACCCGCTCTTGGATTTGGTCTCAATATAATAAAAATTTGCTTTCCCCTCTATATGTAGTTCAAACACTTTTCTCAAATTCATACACATCTAATGTATCAGGCTATTAGGCTTGACTCTTAAACATATAAAGGCAGATTCACATTGAGATCATGAGGTTTAAAAGTAGGACTAAAATTTCTCTTAAACTAATGTTTTCTTTGAGTGAAGAAGGAATATAAGGCTCCAAAAGTGAAAATTGGGGAAGAATATTTGAGGAAACCTTAAAAATTCCATAAGAAAGTAGTATATCAATTCACAAAGATGTTCAAAAGGTTTCTTTTATCCTAAACTGAGGTAGAAACTTTTGGGGATTCCTAAAAAAATTATCATGATAGAGTGCAAGTCCTAATATATCCATGAAATTAAAACAACGATAAGGAGTTAAGCCGAGCAAAGATATGAATTAACATTACTTTTTGACTTACAATTTTTATTTTAGTGCAGACAACAGGTACAAATACAACAACTGCTTTGCAATATAATTAAATAAAGTCAAAAACTACATCCCTAATATGGGAAAGAAGCTAAGTTACTACATCTTCTTATCTTTTATGACATCAAAGTCAAAAATACATTGCATTAACAATTTTGTATAAAACTTGACATTGAGTTCTTTAATAAGTCACCAAGTTGACGACTTATCAGTGTTTTTTAAGATTGAATTACTATAATTTTTCATTGATTCAAGGTTATCTCATGTTATAATACTCATTTGTGCAGGTAAAGGCTAAAAATAAAATTGAACAAGTCATTGGAGGTCGAAAATAGGAGTAAAAGAGCTTAAAAGTTCACTTTGGCTTATCGGGAGCCACCTATGCACGCACATTAGGGACATGCACATATAGGTGGTTGATTTGGAAGAAACCATGTCATATGTGTGAGTGACCTACATATCCAGGTCAGCCACATGCATCAGCAGGTCACCAATGCAGAGGCATTTTCCTAATTCACTGGAACATGAATTTTGGGGCTAAATATGGGTTTCTTTTTGGCTAAAATCCACCATTCTTGTACTTTCTTAAGCTTAGAAACATTATAGTGATATTCCAAGTGAAAAATTAGCAGTTTTAACTCATCGTTTATTGAGTTTTAAGCTTGAGTATTGTATTAAATCTTTATTCAATGGATCAATTTGAAGAGAATTTGGGTATTACTCTACTTTCTCTCTCTATAAGTAGTTAATTTCTTATATTAGGGTTATGCTTGAATAAGTTGTGATTATTATATGGGTGCTGTTTATTTGAGTTCATAATTAGCTTATTGATATGAGTTTTTTTTTATATCTATTCCATGTTTAAATTTAGAATTAGAGGTTGCAAACTTTAGTTACCCTTGAACCCTTATCATCATTGATAAGAGGATGAAAGTGGGTAATGGGTGTGAGCAATAACTTGAATTAATTTATTCAATTGTATCTTTGAGATGTAAAGATACTTATTAAGGCAATATATTATTCTAATAACTACACTTAGGAGGTGTTTGAATGAACCCATTTGTGATATCTTGGTGTTTGATTGACAAATTGACAATAAGGATGTATAATTTCTCCTACCCATGACTTTTAGCTAAATTTAGATAAATGTCCAGTTACCCATGCATGAATCCACACCTAGTAAAGAATAACCCCAAGTCTCATCCATTTTTTGTTAAACTTTAATCATTTCTATCTTTGAAATTGCATTCTAAAGACGATAAAATTGTTAACTATAAAAACATTCAAACAAACCCCCTTATTTTACTTTCATCTTTATTTTACACTGTATTACTAGTCAACTTTTAGTTGACTTCTAATTCTTAAGCTTGAAATCCATATCCTCATTCCATGATGATTTGATCCCAACTCTAGTTGGGTTACTATATTGAAGATAATTCCTTACACTTTAGAGGTATGATTAAGCATCATCAAATTTTTTGCACCGTTGCTGGGGGAGTGAAACATAGTTTTCATTCTTATAGTGTTTTAGCCACTTTGAGTAGGCCACTGTGCTTATTATACATTATTTGTTGTTTTTGTTTTTCTCAGGTGACAACCATAGTATACACGATACCATGAACCAACACGAGAGCAATATTGATACTAATTATAGGCATCTCAAGGATGATGATCACCTCAAAGATGTAGGTCGAGCTAGTATGATATGAGAATGGTAAAGTTGGGGACCATTGGAAGAGTTTTATACATACGAATGATATCTTGGAGTCGAGGGGATTTTATGGAGAAACAAATACACAAGGCCACGAGCGGTTATTTTTGAAATTGGCTATTTACGTAAAGGCAATAAGTGTAAAAAGTTTCCTTAGTCTTTTTTCATCCTTAGACTTTGATGAGTTAAAAATTGAACTCCCTTAAGAGTGTAGAGTGGAATCCCTTTAGCATAGCCATAGTGTTAGTGAGATTAGTGATGGGTGGATTCCCATTGTTGATCTAAATCTTATTAACCTTGATTTTCACAAGAATTACTCATTTGTGGATTCAAATCGGGTTTCTTTATTCTAATTAAAATCAGGTTCTCTTCTTTATTGGTTAACTGATTCAATTAGCCCTTATTTCTTCTATTCTCATACCATTTTCCTCTAATTATCATATCTTATTTCTCCACTATCTTTATTTTGTATTATTGATTTTTTGTATTTTTGATATCGATTCTAGTTGGTCGATTAGAAACGTAATCATCTTGATATCAAAGCTTAGCCTAGAGATTCTCTTTTATGGATCTCAATTCTAGGTTCATAAATCTAAGACTTTAAAATAGTGAAAAATGTTTTTTGAAAAATTCAAAAAGAATTGATTTAAGTGTTGTTTGAGGTTTCTAATACTAGATTTGCATTCTCTAGTATAAGTAGAGTCTAGATCTTGAGTTTTGAGTCATTCTGAGTTGTTTTAACCCTTCCATAATGTTAAATTGAAGGTTTTGAAGTGGGTTTTTAGATTTGAAGATTTTGGGTGGAAACCTAGGATTTAAAGTTATTGGGGTTTGTTTATTATGCTATTTTGAGTATGAATCAGATTTGGTCTAATTCTGAGTTAATTTAAAGATTCTACCATTATTGGAGTTTGAAGGTTTTTTGAAGAAGAATAAGAGGGTTCTCAAATATAGGTTAAATTGGAAGTTGATTTGCAATGGGTATTGTTCTCCTTATCATTTGGAGTTCGGATCTAAAATTTGGCCTAAATAGAGTAGAAATTCTTTGTGTTTGATTTTTGGTGTTGTTCATGTTCAAGGTGTTCTGCATGACTTGAATAAAAGTTCAAATGAGTTTGAATATGTGAAATTATTGGATTTAAATCGAGGTTTCAAAATTATTGGAGTTTGTTCTCCATAGAAAAAGGAGCTTGGGTTTTGAATTTTGTACAATTTTGCTTTAAATTGAGGGAGTTGTGAATTTTGGATCTTCATAATCGTTCTTGGTGTTCTTGAATAATCTTCATATCTTCAAGAAGAAGAATATTCAAAAGTCTTTTAATAAAAATGAAAGACAAAAGAAAAAGTGTTTGGGAGTCGTACCAAAGGGAATATTCCAATAGGGAAAAAAGACAAGAAAGGAAGTACAAAGGGTATAATTTCTTGGAAGCTTCCTCAAATGTCCTTTTGGGACAATTTTCATCTATTTTTTAAATTTTTTTCACCTCCATTTTGGAGCATTTTCTCCATGGAATTCAACCACATTTCTTCTCAAAAAATTTTATAAGTTCAAATCTTGATAAATTTATTTCTTTTATTATTTTTACTCTTTCTTTGTCTTCCTAACTTGATTTTAATTAGTAGATTACCCTACAAAATATTATCAAGTTCTTTGATTCTATTTTTTCCTTGTGTGTTTTTCTAGTTTTATTTCATTGATAATTTCTTGATTCATGTCCATTAGTTTTAATTGAGTCATTCGTTCTTCTTTGAAAGAAGATCCATTCTTCCACAAAGAATAAGTGACCTTTTGAACTGATTGGATAATAGAAGTTCTCTATCAACTTTGGGAAGACATGATTGGATAACGAAAGTTCTCTATTAACTTTGGGAAGACACTTTAGGTGAGCTAAGAGTTTCCATAAATGAGAGGCATGAGGAATTTTTCTACTAGCTGGTTTGTTGAGTTTTGTAGGTAGGATGGAAAGATCAATGAAAGTAAAGCAAACTCAATGTTTTAAAATATGCATGTTTCAAAAATATGAGTTTTTGAAACAAAAATGATCATTTATGGGGAGAGCAAAACTTTAAGTCATGATGGATGATTATAGTGTTAAGAAATCTATAACCCCTTTAATGGTTATCCTGCTTGAGTTAGATTTCTTTTCAAAATAAAATCCTTTTGTTACTTGAATGAGTTTTTTGGTTTGTAGGCGAGGTAAGGTTTCTATTTCACGTGGGAATTATCAAGAGGAGGTTTGATGTGATGTAGTTCCATTGGATGCTTGTTAAATATGTTTGCAAATTCTATGGTTCCAATGTCATGGACTTCCATATACATAAGATTGGTACTATTACAACATACATCTCTAAGGGAAACGTCTCTTTTCTCCAACATTCCTTGATAAAGTTAATGCAAGTAAGATCATAACCGAGATGAGGAAAGATTGTGATTCATTGAGGGAAGATTTGGATGAAGAAATTTAAATATGGGATGAAAAATTAGATCATTGTTCTCGACTACTTGAAAATGCCAAGTTAATATTCCAAAGGAGGAAAATTATGCAATATGAAGTTGAATATAAGGAGTCTCATTTTGAAGCAAAGCAAGATACTCCTTGTGAGGTTAGTGCTAAGGAGTTGAACATTAAAGTAAAAACATCCACTCCTTGTGCACAAAAGTGAAAGATAGAGTTGGTAGAATCTCCAAACCCCTTATAAGGGATCCTTGGCACTTATCTGAATTTTAATAAAATTGAGGGACAAAAGATTGAGAGGAGTAAGGGTGTGAAATGTGTCAACTTTGGAGTGGAAAAAGAAGAGGTTCTGTGGAGTGATGTGGGAGAGTTATCATTACCTTATACTAAATTTTGTAAACTCTCAGCCATTTTTAGTTGTCGTGATTCTTGTAAAGGTATCCTAAAAAACAAGCCTTGTAAGACGCCTCAAGTAATGAGGAATCATAAGGTGATAAAAAGTTTCCCAAAGGAGCTAATGTGCTCTAATTTCAAAAAACAAGGTGAATTCAATCCTTACATGAGCTACAAGGTAACAAAGCTAAACCTTACACTTTGTTCGAAGTAGGATATTCTTGTGCGGTTAGTAGCCAACTGAATGTAAGTGATGGCTTGTATATGTGTGACCTTAAAGATCCTTTGACTTGTGATGATATTGATAGAACCTTTTTGTATGATGACAATGTCATTATTTTGAGGAATTGATTCTTCTAGTAAGATCAATTTGAGTCCACCTGGTGTTTGCACTTATGACTTGCTTAAAAATGTATTATCTGTAATAGGGGCAGTGAAATGCTAGTTGTCTATAATATCTTGTATGCGTATGAGCTTAAGGAGCTTTTTCCTTGTGATGTATTATTATCATTGTATAATGATAATGTTATTATTGTGGGTGTCCAAACACTAGTTGATCCTATAGATGATCGGATTGATTCTACTAGTAAGATCAATTTAAGTCCACTTAGTGTTAGCACTTATAACTTGAGTGAAAGTTTATTGTCATGGGATAGGGTGTCACGGCCTTATTTATGAGTCATGATGGCACCTACTTTATTTTGCTAGTAGGTAAACCAAGCATAGCCAAGAGCTATAAGCAATAGGCTAACTTGGTAGAAAATGGCCTAAAAGCCAGAAATTAACATTTAAAGAGTTAAAATAGTAATAAAGCAGTCATAGAAGTCTAATAGATAGATAAAAGAGCAAAACCATACCAAGACTCATTAATGCCAGTACAAGATCTACTACAACTGAACTATAAGTACTAAATAGTCAAATGCAATCTGTCTAAAAAATAAAAGAATAAACATAGATAAATAGAAATAAAATGGACAACTTTGACTATGAGAGATCACCCTATCTCCAAAATCAACTTAGCGCATCATCAAATCGATGGCAGCTACCAGTAATCCAATTTGCACAAAAAAGGTACAAAACTATAGTATACATACCAAAACCTTGGGGCACTCAGTAGGCATCATCATCGCCTGAGCTAAGTCATGATATAAATATAATAAAGTGCAAGATAAAGCAAGCTAAGTCAAGGTAAAAGGGGAAAACCTAGAAATAAACTCCAACACTAATGTACATAAGTAAATAGCTAAAATTATAATCGTAATGTAAAGATCACACAACTATAACTACAAAATTATCCTCCATAAGCCAATAAGTATGGGGAAGTAATTAATCTAATGCAGGCCCCTATAAGCCTGGAGGGTAAATCAAAGGGGAGTGAATCATTGAATAACTATAAATTACCAACTATTATGCCATAACCAAGAATCCCTTTGAATTGTATCATATCATAATGAATTCCCAATGCCAAACTCGAAATGAAACTCATATCATAATCATCATATCATCCTCAATAGTATCATAACATCATTTGCTGAACTCGACCAAAACTCGTAGTATCAATATCATCATCAATTCTCAAACTTGAACTAAAATGCATATATCAATGTCATCATCAATTGCTAGACTTGAATCAAAACTCATATAAAAATACCACAACTATATGCGATACTAATAAACCTTATAAGTAAAGTATACCAATAAACCGCTGGATTTTACCCAGAATTAGCATCAGCTTCAAATACCAAACTAGTATACTCATTAAGTATTTAATCTTATCAAAGTACCAAAATAATCACTAATACAGGAACAACACACGTGAATAAGTCTACAAAAACTAACACACGTCTTGGCCTAAGATGGGCTAAAGTAGCGAACATTTTGTCCTTGAAATCTATTTTAGGAAAATTTTACCCCAAACTAGGTAAGGTAAATTCATTTCTAAATTATAAATAAGCCATAATAGTCCTAAGATAGACCTTCTCCTTGAAACATGAGTAACAAAGTCAATTACGCCTAAATTATGGTATCAAGATAGCCTAAATAGTCCAACTAACCTAATTACTTTCAATCATACCCAAAACACCTAAATATCATCCCATTTCCAGCACAATATCCTAATCATACTATGAAATAGCTCAATCTATGAAGAGGGTAAACTTACCCTACTTGGGTACTGAAGAAAAGCTTGAAAAATCCACTAAACCACCAATTTCCTTTCCAAGAAGATTCTGCAAGATGTCATGCTATCAAAATCATAATCTACTCATCAAAATAAGAACAATGATACCCATATTGCACTATTATAATTCGAGTCCAAAATTATGTAAAAATTCCAACCCTATTATAGAATTGTACTTTCAAAATCAACACAATGTCCCTCTATGCTTTTGGAACATTTATCCTAAAAATGAATGAATTCTAAGCTCTAATGGTGCTACAATAAAGCCACCTAGATTCTAGGAATTTTAGAAAAAG
This sequence comes from Capsicum annuum, assembly GCF_002878395.1. Taxonomy (NCBI): domain Eukaryota; kingdom Viridiplantae; phylum Streptophyta; class Magnoliopsida; order Solanales; family Solanaceae; genus Capsicum; species Capsicum annuum. The sequence continues at coordinate 84,050,847 of NC_061122.1, forward strand.
ATAGAGAAATTAACCATGAACATAATGAAAGCTTATCATAAATTTGAAGGAGAAGCACATAAATTAGCCTCACCCAAGCTCTAAAATCAACCAAAAATGTTTTTCCTAAGTTTTCCCACTTTTTAGGGTTCACAATTCTATAGAATGGATGAAAAATGGTGAAAATTGGGCTAAGTGGGGTATTTATACCCTTCCTAGGCCAACAAGTATCACTTAAGCGATAGTTTCATCCTCAACATTTGTCATGTAAGAGACCCTTGTATCGCTTGAGAGGCATTTTCTTATGTGACACGTAACTCAGTTTTACATACCAGTGGGCTAAGCCAGGTAACATACACGATGCACCAGCACCATCTGAGACTTGGAATTTTGCCAAGCCCTCCGAATTCATGAAAAATACCATATATGAAAACAAACTATGCTACACTATCAATTTTGACATTCTAAAATCAATGACATTGTTGGAATTTCCATCTGAGGTTATTTCAATGAAAAGTACGTCCTATACCCACTTTTCATTTTTCTTAACTTTCAGCCAATAGCTTGAAAAGAGTCTGGAATCCTCGTGAATCAAAACATGGGTCTCCTAACCTAAAATCAATATTTTAGAGCTTTTGGAACTGTCAGAATTGGCATACCAGGTTATTTGGCTGGAGTTTTTACCTGGTAGTCAATTTGAACTAGTGAAGGCTTCAAAATAGGAAATTGACTCTAAATAACTAAAAAGTTAGTTCCAGCAAGTCATAAGTAACTTAGGGTAGCTACAGGAAAGCTCTAAATGGCAAAAATAAGCAGAAATATAAAAGATGATCTGGAGGGTCATTGCAATATCCACTACTAAAAGAACTATTATTCGAGAAAGTAATAGATTAGGATGTACTTAAGCCTCCAACAGGTAAGGATACTGGGAACGCATATTTATGTGTGAGTAGATATTAACACCTTTGAGGCTTTCAACTAGAAATAATTGTAAGTCTTAAGAAACTTTTGTCATTTTTGATTGCTTTCTCTTGGATAATGTTGAAAAGTCAAGATGCAAGAAAACCAAAGACAATAAGAGCAAAAGAGGTGAATTTGGAAGAAGTGGCCATGAAAGTATAGTTGACGAGTTGTCTGATAAGTCATCAAATTTGTGATAAGTTATCAGAGTCATCGTCAGCTATAGACAGTGTGAGAAGTTAGAGTAAAAGTATGAAGACATCTCTGATAAGTCATCACAATTCTGATAAGCCATCGAGAATGCCATCAGCCTAAGGTAGTACATGAGATTTAAAGTGAAAAAGTGATGACATTGTTAGATATGTCGTCAAAGTCCTGATAATCCATCAGATATGTCGTCACATTGAGGCAGAGAACAAGAAAATGGAGACATGTTTGATGATATGTCTAATAAGCTATCAGATTTTTGATAAGCCGTCAGACATGTCGTCAACTAAGGAGAAAAATTTGAATTTTTAATTTCAATTTTTTCTTAAGTTACGGATATAAATAGCAACTTTTAGGGTTTCAAAAGAGGGGACGAAACATCTGGAGCTTATTCCAAGGGAGTTTACTTTTCTTTTTGACTCTCAAAACTTAGAATTCAATTTTCAACTCTTTGGTTTGGTTGTGGGAATTTTCTCTTGAACTTAGAAGAGAATCAACTTCAAACTTCATCTTTTGTAAGTTTAATTGCTTTGAATAATGATTATTATTGTTGCTATCTCTTTCTTTCTCATGTGGAACTAAAACACACAACTAGGGTTATGGGATATATGATTATTCCCCATGGATTTAATAGTTGGTTAGGGTTTGAGTGACTGTAGGGACAGCTTGATAATTTCTTTGTTATGATTATTATTTATTGGTTGCAAATAATAGATCCATCCTTATGTTGATTTGCTCGAACTGAGAAATAAAATAAAGGTAGTGAATTATCAATAAGGATTTGGGAAGGTTAAGTTCTTATCAAATAATTAATGTTGTAACAAGATTGATCAACTTAAGATAAATCGGTATGAATAGAATGTTTCCCTAAGTTTTAGAGAATTAGGGAGTTCAACATCTAGGTAGGTTGAGAAATACTTAGATGGTCTGTCAAAACTAATAATCTGGTTTTTCCTGCAAGTCAGAAGAACCTAATGCTACAGTTATTATTTAATGGGGATTAGTAATCATAGTGATCACAACCATAGTTTTTATTTATTATTGATTTTAACTATTGAAATTTTGGCTTTGAGTTCTGAAGCAAATTACAACCTTAACATTTGTTTGATCATTGAAAACCCCCATTTTATCTTTTCGTATAATTTATTTGAATTCAACTTATAGCTTTAGTTTCATATTAGTTTAATTGCCACTCATATTATTCCATGTGGATTTGACCCTGACTCCAAAGTTGGGTAAATATATTAATGATGACCGTCTTGCACTAAATTGATGTGTAAGTTGAGCATTATAAAAAATGGCACCGTTGTTGGGGATCGAATAATTTGGCATATTGAGTTGGTTTGGAATTTTATCCTACTTGCTTGAATTCAAACTTGTAAATATTTGCTTTTAGTTTTCTTTTATTTCTTGTGTTAGGTAGATTTTTATGTTAGTTTACTTATTACTATTGCCTCATGGAATGAACATGAGCTTGGTGGTTGAAAATCTTATCTTAATGATCCATGTCCATATTATGATGGACCCCACTTTTGGAAAGATTGTAGATATGCTCCCCGGATAAAGATGTGTGCACCATCCCCATCCTATCGAAAGTGTTATTGTTCTTTATATGGTGGTCAAGATGGACATTGGAATGATTGCCCAAATACCCCCTACCCCTATTGCGCTAACCTAAATTCTAGTTCTTCTTATGAGTTTGATAGGTGTTATGGTCAAGAAAAGGAAGAGTGAAGCATCGAAAAGAGTGGAATTAAAGCTATGTTTCAATGAATGTTAGATCTCCAAAAAGAAATGTATGATATCATATGTGATATATGTCAAGACATGAAGCTAATCATTCATGAGGAGATGGATATAAAGGTCAATTATTTAAAGTATTCTTCTATATTATATTTAGATGATATCTTGTCTATGAAATCATTTAAATTAATAGAAGAGTATGAAGATGAGGAGCAAGAACTCTATATTTATGTTGAGATTGATGTTGATCAACCCTCAGTGATTTCCCAACCAACCAAACCAACCATAAGAGATGATGCCAAGATTGAGGACATGGTGATAGAGGCAAAAGAAGAAACAAAAAAAATCTCTAATAAAGACTCTAGCCCAATTTGAAGTGAAGATGTCAAAAAGGTGAATAAAAGAGAGTGTGTAGTAGATAGTGTAAATTTTGAAGTAGGATTGATTGAGCCTCATTCAAAGCACTTTTCTACATTATGTTTAGATGATTTCTTGTCTGTGGAATCATTTAAAATAGTAGAAGAGTGTGAAGCTGAGGAACAAGAATCCTATATTCTTGATTTTACATTAGACTAGCAACATAAAAACACACCTCACTTTAAGGCCGAGTGGTTTACCACGCTCAATCCATTACTCGACTTCTTTATTTTTGTACCATCCCCTATGATCGAGGTAAAAAGATGGACTCTAAATTGAGGGTGAAATTCATATTCTCAAGGTGAAGAAAAAATTTGAGTTGGGTCATGCAGCGACTCTAAATTAGGCACTTCTTAGTAGGCAACCCAAGGTATTTTTTTGTTTGTATTCGTATTATGTGATTGGCATTAGATCTTCACACCCATGGTGCCACAGGTATATTTCTAACTCTCTTATTTTAGTTTGACGCATTGGGGACATTGCATGATTTTAAGTTGAGGGTAAGGCTACTTGTGGGTGTTGATGTCCTCTTGGGGTTTTTGTTGTCGTGCCTCTTTTCTCCGGAGTCTTGTTCCTAGTAGAGATGACATGTTTAGGTGTATTGCGATCTGTTGTAAAATATTGTAGTGGACTAGGAGAAATACAAGTACCTTAGGCAGTTAACATGTTTTTGTTGATTTTTGAACACCTCTCCAATGGTCTATTTTATAATTGTGTGATATGAATTTATGTGTGAACACTGTGCATCTTGTTATGGCATTAGTACTAGTGACATGATAACCATTAAACAATTGCAAGAACCGAATGGATAGTAGCTTGTGATGTACTTTTGTGCCATGTGTGTGTGAGATACTGCCTAGTTCCAGTTGTGTGTTAAATCCAAAACTTTCCCGGTTGGTCTTGCCTTAGTCATAGGATTGCAGTTAGGAAAGGATCATAGGCCGTTGTTGATATTAGTCCAATTTTAGCCTAAATGACCTTCCATGTGTAAATAATATCCCTTGATCCTGATTTTGAGCCTCAATGCCTATTCTTTTATTATACCTATCACCTTCCTATTTGTATCATAATGAACCTATTTTGGCCCTGGTCCTCTTTGGACATTGTGCACTTTGAATTAGGCAAATAGCCTTAGTTGAGGGTGGCTATTATAGGGGCGCGTGATGTAAAATGAGTATGAAGAAAGGTAGAATAAAAGAAAAAAATAAAAATCTGGGTGGGGTGGAAAAGAACAAGAAAAGAAAAGTTGTGAAAAAAAAAAGAAGAAGTGATTGTAGAAAAGACCACACCCATCCTGAATATGTGTGATCAATAAAAGAGAAGAATAGAAAAAGGTTAATAAGTGAGACCCATAAGCTAGTGTAGTGTCAAGGAGGCTTAGTCACTTGAAATATCATCTAGTATCATACCAACCCCTAGCTTACATTACAAGACAAAGAGAAGACCTATATTGATCCTAGCTAACATGTCTGAAAATCTTGGTAGTGAAAATAAGGACAAGCCTATGGTATTTCACATACATTGATTGGAACTTCATTCTGAGAGTGAGCGTCTTTTGATTGCCCCAATAGTTACATATGTGATGTCTGATATAAGTGAAGTGGGACTTCTTTGTAGTGAGGGCACACTGGTTGCGTTACTAGTTGCTAACTTATTTGGATAATGTAATCTTGGTACATGCATGGTTGTTGTTGCTGAATTGATGCCATATCTTGATTCTTATGTGTCACATTGTTGTTCTTCAATAATATGCACAGTTGTTTTTTTAAAAATTAATTGACCTAGGAGATGGTGAAGATGTTTTGAGCTAAAATAGATGATTGATTGCCGAATATGCTTTGTATCCTCTTAGTTATGTTTTAGTTGATTGAGGACAAATAATTATTTTAAGTTGAGGGTGTTGATGTGTGAACATCTATTTTAACTAGAAATAATTTTAAAGTCTTAAGCAACTTTTGTCATTTTTTATTGCTTTTTCTTTGATAATGCAGGAAAGTCAAGATGCAAGAAAACCAAAGACAATAAGAGCAAAAGAAGTAAACTTGGAACAAGTGGCCATGAAAGTGTAGTTAACGACTTGTCTGATAAGTCGTCAAATTTGTGATAAGTTATTAGAGTCATCATCAACTGTAGAAAGTGTGAGGAAGTTGGAGCAGAAGTGTGATGACATCTTTGATAAGTTGTCACAATACCAATAAGCCATCGAGAATGCCGTCAGCCTAAGACAATACATGAGATATGAAGTAAAGTGATGACATTGTCTGATATGTCATCAAAGTCCTGATAAGCCGTCAGACATGTCGTTACATTAAGGAAGAGAACAAGAAAATGGAGACATGTCTGACTACAGGTATGATAAGCTATCAGATCTCTGATAAGCCGTCAGATATGTCGTCAGCTAAGGAGAAAAATCTGAATTTTGAATTTTTCTTAAGTTACAGATATAAATAGCAGTTTGTAGGGTTTCAAAAGAGGGGATGGAACAACTGGAGCTTATTCCAAGGGAGTTTACTTTTCTTTTTGGCTCTCAAAACTTAGAATTCAATTTTCAACTCTTTGATTTGGTTGTGGGAATTTTCTCTTGAACTTAGAAGAGAATCAACTTCAGACTTCATCTTTTGTAAGTTTAATTACTTTGAATGATGATTATAATTGTTGCTATTTCTTTCTTTCTCATGTGGAACTAAAACCCACAACTAGGGTTGTGGGATCTATGATTATTCCCCCATGGATTTAATAGTTGGTTAGGGTTTGAGTGATTATGGGGACATCTTGATAATTTCTTTGTTATGATCGTTATTTATTGGTTGCAAATAATAGATCCAGCCTTATGTTGATTTGCTCGAACTGAGAAATAAACTAAAGGTAGCGAATTATAAACGAGGATTTGGGAAGGTTAAGTTCTCATCTAATAATTAATGCTGTAACAAGATTGATCAACTTGAGATAAATCAGTATGAATAGAATGTTTCCCTAAGTTCGATAGAATTAGGGAATTCAACATCTAGGTAGGTTGAGAAACACTTAGATGGACTACCGAAATAGATAATCTGGTGTTTTTCGAAAGTCATGAGAACCCAATGCTATGGTTATTATTTAATGGGGATTAGTAATCAAAGTGATCACAACCCTAGTGTTTCTTTATAATTGATTTGAACTATTGAAATTTTGGCTTTGAGTTCTGAAGCAAGTTACAACCTTAACATTTGTTTGATCATTGAAAACCCCCATTTTATCCTTTCTTATCATTTGTTTGAATTCAACTTATAGCTTTAGTTTTAAATTAGTTTAATCGACACTTATATTATTCCCTGTGGATTCGACCCCGACTCCAAAGTTGGGTAAATATATTAACGACGACCTGCACTAAATTAACGTGTAAGTTGAGGGTTATCACATATCGCCTTGATATTCTAAGTAGCCTCCTCTACTGGGTGGTTCCTACACTAAACATTAACTACTAGAATCTCTCTATTGTGTAACCGCCTGACATCACTGGCCAATATGAGTTCAAGCTCTTCCACAAAGGTTAACCGCTTATCCAACTTAACTGAGTCCCATATAAGCACATAAGAAGGGTCAAAAATATATCACCATAACATAGAAACATGCAAAATTGGATAGACAACAACAAAATCTTAGGGTAAGGCTAAATCATAAGATACCTCACCAACTATGTAAAGAATCTCAAAGGGTCTAATATATCTGAGGCTGAGCTTGCCTTTCCTCCCGAACCTTATCACACCCTTTATGGGCAATACATGGAGGAATATCCAATCACCAACTCCAAATATCAAGGCACGAAGTCTACAATCTGTATATGTGTTTTGCCTACTCTGAGCTGCCCTCAACCTATCCTGAATCACCCTGACTCTATCCAATGACTCCTTAAGCAAGTTGGTACAATGAGGTCTAATCTCAAAATACTCAATCCATCCAATGGAGAACAAAATTATCTACAATACAAAGCTTCAAAAGGCGCCATATCAATGCTCAAAAGGTATCTATTATTATATAAAACTCTGCCAAAGCTAAGTTCTACTCCCATTGACCCCCAAAATCTATAACACAACCATGGAGCGTATCCTTAAGAACCTGAATAGTTTCTTTGACTGTCTATCAATCTAAGGATGGAAGGCTATACTAACATCCACCTGAGTTCCCAAATTCTCCTAAAAAAATGTCCAAAATATAAAAGTGAACCCTGAACCCCGATCTAAAATAATAGATATAGGTGAAATTCAAGAGGGGGTGAATTGAAATCTTTTTTCTGAGTCGACTGACAGTCTTGAAAGTAAACTCACCTGCAGGTTAGTATACTTAATAAGATAGAATAAAACCAAAAGCTTAAATAAAAGACAAAGAATGACACAAAAATTTATACTGGATCAGATCACCAGTGGTGCCTATTTCAGTCCCCTTGGGTTTCAAGGGTTTCCTTTAGATTTTTAAAGTTGATAATGGAGTTATATTAGTTTGAAAAATTTATGAATCTTAGTCTATTATTCAAATCTTGTGACACTGCCTCAACTGGTATAACTAAACTGACTATATCATTTACTTTTTTAAAAAATATTTTAAGTAGAAGATTACAAAGCTTTATGAAGACTAAAAAATAAAACCGATGGATAGTTTCCTGTGAAGTTGGGTGAGATGTCTTTAATCATCAATCTCCATTTTATAGTCTTCACCTCTTGTAGCTTTTTTTCTCTAAAAAGAAAATCCAAGGGATTTTTTCTCAAGCAAGAATTTGTATTGATTTCTTGATTGAGGATTTACATCGTATGGTATGTACATATAAGATATGTACATCTAAGATATGTCCATACGCATGATGTTATCTTTCCTTCTCAAATGTTAAATCTCATCCATACACATCCATATCAGATATGTTCGGGTAGAGGATATGATCTTCCTTTTTTTCATAGCTCCACATGAATTTTTCTTTCCATATATGCTTCTTATGATTATAATCTTCCTTTCTTCTGTAACTCCATGTGAAATTTGCTTTTCATAATCATTGCTCCGTGATTTCTCTCAATACCGTTGACTTTCTTAAGTAAGGGATCTCTTGAGATCTTTTTATGATGCTATTCAGTTATAGCTTTGGGACAATCCTTCTTACGAAATCCTTTTATTGATCGCATCAGTAGTGTGACCTACATATTTTATTTATTAGTTTGTAATTATTAAAATATATCATACTAATATACGAGGCTAACAATTTCCCTCTTTTTGATAATTACAAATAATAAACATCAGTTGACTTCCTTATATACATAGTTGGTTGTCTCCTTATTTCTTAATGAGTTCATTCTGTCATCATCAATTGTCTTCCCTGTGTATAGTTGGCTGACTCCCCCTTACTTGGAGACCCCTTTTGTATTTGATGTTTGTATACATTCTTCCCCGTTGACATAATAAAAAAACAGGCAAGAATAGCAAATAGACATTATATAGATAGCAGGCAAATTATATATAAAAAGTGACCAGATGAAGTCTATGCATAAAACACACAAAAGATAGGGGACATATAGATTTTATGTCAAAATAAATAAAAATGTTAAGTCCAAACCAAGTGGGCGAAGGGGACAAACCCCCTTTGAATGAGTAGTCAAGAAATCAACATTTTTTCTAAAAATTAGGTGATGATGTTATGAATATTGTGAAAAAATGTTCATAAGATTTTTCAACATTTTTGGAGAAGCCATAGTAGGAGTTCTAAACTGATATGGCAATCTCATTGCAGGAGGAGTTGGCTTTGGATTTGATGGATTCAACCTGAGTAAATAACCTATTAAAAAGTTTGACACCTTCCTATTTAGAACTATATATTGTCAAGCGTGCTTTGTGCACCTCGGTGCTGGTGTCCTCACTCAACTGCACCACCTTGATAGTTGACTCCTAAAGACTCAACAACCCTTATTCAATTGACTTGAGTTATTCTTTGATGTCCTCTATTTCCTTCATTATCAGATGCATAGGATTAGAAATATTCTTACTAACCTTGGGTAAATTAGTCTTTGCCTTTGCAGACTCTTTGTACACCATTTAGTGTCGACTAGGACATATCACATATTAGAAAATATTTTAGTATCATACGTCACAGAGACTTCTATAGCAGGGTACTCAGAGAGATCAATAAAGTAGTGGAGAAGGATTCAAGTAATGAATAAGTCTAAAGGTAAGCTAGCTTTGGCATGAGCATCAGCTGCACTTTCCAGCATATATTCACTGAACTATATAGCCCAATTAATTTTGTATTTCTTAATCATGCAGTATAAGATGAACACGTCTTAAAATGTGACATTGCTGAGGGAACCCTTCCTTGGGATTAGGGTGGTGGCGATAATGTGAGCCAAAATTATGTATTTAAAACAAAAAGTTAGCAGGCCAAAGTTTGATGAACGGACTTCCATATTTGAAACAACCTTTTTAAGCTTCTTCAAAGAGAACCTCAAAATTATAAGGCCATGTACCATTACTAAAGGGGATAACGCTAGAGAACTTAGTATAAAAAACCTTTTCAAATAAAAAGTCATTTACGATAATTCTTGTTCCAAGCATAAGAGTTTTCAGCATACCACTATCTTGGAAAAGACGATGATTTGCATAAAACATATGAACAGGATCTTCATAAGCTTTCAAGACATATAGACGGATCTTTGAAAAAACACCTAACATTGTAGTGAGACTCTTTTAGCTGAGAGAGATACAACATTCTTTCAGGGACAATAGTGCAATTTTTGGAAGCAAAATATTATCCTCACTGCAATATAGTCTTGAATTTATGCATGTCCTTTGGTAGAAGAGAGTCCAAAGAAGAGTGATGGGTTTTCTTACAGGACAAAATAGGGATAGAAATAAAGCATTTCTTATGGAAAGTAAGGAGTAAGAACAGGCTTTCTCAGAGGACCCAGAGATAAGAACTGGGTCATAGTGGGAAGATGAAAAGAGGTAAAGTGAATGGAGGTTACATATGAAGAGAAAAATCTCCAGACTTCTCAGGAAGAGAAAAGGTAAAGTAAAAAAAATTAATATGAGAAGAGAAAAGATGAGGCAGTGAAAGTATAAAAAGGGGTGGATATAAAGGTAATGATTATGACTTAGAAAAGGTAAAATATTTGACAGTATATAAAAAAATTTAGGCGAACGTTTAGCAAAAATAAAAGATAATGCAATTAAATATCATTAATGTATGTAATACCAAGACTTTTTCTCAGAAAATAGAATCTTTCTTCTAGCAAAGGTTTGATATCTATGTGTTTAGCTCTAGAATGATTCACATTATATTTGGGCAGACTAATTTCACTAGTATTATCACAAATGATGGGTACAGATTCAAATGATAAATCATAGCCAAGTAATTAAGTCATAATCCATAGAATCTAAGTACCATAATTTCCAATAGCTATGTATTCCACTTTAATGGTTGATTGAGCAACTAAAATCTGTTTCTTTCTATGCCATGAAATTAAGGCATCACTAAGATATTAACAGGTTCCACTAGTAAGTTTTCTATTATTTTTGTCACCTGCAAAATCAGCATCTGGGTAACCAATTAAATCAAAATTTATGTAATGGGAGTTCCATAGTCCAATGCCTGAGTTCCAATGAGATGATAAATGATCCTTTTGATAGCAGTCAGGTGGGACTCCTTGAGAGGCATCTAAAACCTAGAACATTTGCAAATACTAAACATATTAACTGGTCAGCTTGCGGTCAAGTAGAGTAGTTATCCAAACATTTCTCTCTATGTCTTTCTATCAGTAACTTTTCCAGATGTATCTGAGCCAAGATTTATTGAGGGACTCATAGGAGTTTTGAATGCTTTCCTTTTTTTCATTCCAAACTATTTAATGAACTCTTTTGTATATTTGGTTTGATTGATAAAGGTTTCTTTGGGAGTCTTCTTGATTTGTAATCCCAGAAAGAATGTGAGTTCCCCTATAAGGCTCATTTCAAATTCTCCTTTCATAAAATTTGCAAAATTCTCGCATAAAGAAATATTGGGACTACCAAAAATAATATCATCCATATATATTTGTACGATAAACAAGCTAGAGTTCAATTTTTGAGTTAAAAGAGTAGTATCTCTTTTGCCTCTCTAAAAGTTATTATTTAATAAAAAAAGTACTCAATCTCTCATACAAAGATTTTGGAGCTTGTTTGAGACCATAAAGTTCTTTAGAGAATTTTAAAATGTGATTTGGATTTGAGGGATCTTCAAAGCCATGGGGTTGTTTAACAAAAACCTCTTTATATCCATTTGATATAACATAAAACATTTAAAATTTGAAAATGCTAAAAGAAAATAAATCAATTCTGAACTTGCAATGTGAGAAAAGGTTTCATCATAGTCAATACATTCTTGTTGGGAGTAGCCTTGGGTTACTAGTCTAGCCTTATTTCTGGTGAACTTACCTTCTTTATTTATTTTATTTTTATAGACCCATCTGGTTCAAAAATTGAGAAATTTTTTAGTATTTTAACCAGATTCTAGACTTGATTACTTTCAAACTGATCTAATTATTCTTTCATAGCTCTAACCCAGGATTTGTCTTTAAGGGCCTCATCAACTTTTTTAGGTTCAATTTGAGACATAAGTGCCACTGATCATTGTTTTCTTAGTGAGGCACCTATCTGCATCTGATCATTTGGATTTAAATTCATAAAATCATTTGAAAGCTTAAAATATATTTCAATTCCCTTAGACCATTTGTTTTTGATACTTTAGCAATAAGAGCTGACTTTGGTGAAGCCGTAGCCGACTCAGAGTTGACTTGCTCAGGTTTTGTCTCATGAATGACTTTATGCTGAGTATAATTTACCTCTTCTTCATCAAAACTCAATCTCACAGAAATGTGATTAAATTCATCAAATACTACATTTATAGATTCTTCAACACACAATGTTATTTTATTATAAGTTTTATACGAATGACTGGTGGAAGAGTAACCAAGAAAAATACCTTTGTTGCTTCGTTGATCAAACTTTTCTAAGTTATTGTTACCATTGTTGTGGATGAAATATTTTCATACAAAAGGATGAAAGTAGCTGATGTTAGGCTTTTTTCCCTCTCTATAATTCGTAAGGAGTCTTTTTAAGAATTGGTTTGATGAGACACTTATTGATAATATGAGACACAGTGCTCACTGTCTCTTCCCAAAAGTGATCAAGTAAGTTTTGTTCAAGGATCATGGTTCTAGCGGTCTCTTAGAGAGATCTATTTTTTTGTTTGATAATTCCATTCTATTAAGGGGTTCGAGAGGAGGAGAAGTTCTGAGATTAACTGTTTTTAGATCAATAATCCTTAAAAGCTTTTTTTTTAATTCTCCTCCATGATTGCTATGAACATACGTAATGAAGTACCCTATTTCTCTTTGTAATTTTTTTTGTAAAAGATCTCAAATTAGTGAATGCTTCATGCTTATGAGAAAGAAACATTATCCAGGTAAAATGAGAGTAATCGCCAACTATAACAAATATATATTTTTCCACTAATACTTGCGGTGGGGCCAAACAGATCTAAGTGGATTGTTAGAAGGGTTTGGTAGTACTGAAAATGTCTAACTTTAAAAGATGTTTGAATCTATTTACCAATTGGGCAAGCATACCAGATATGATCCTTTTCAAACATAAGTTTTGGCAGACCGTCTACCAATATAAGGGTAGAAATTTTTTCGATGGCATACATGCTAGCATGCCTAAGTTTTCTGTGCCATAAATAGGTGTCATTGGTTTGCATAGTAAGACATATAAGAGTAACAAAGTAAGGATTGTTTGGCACATAAATATTATTAACACAATCACGAATAAGAGTGATATTTCTTTATTATGTTTGATGGAGCAATTTTTATGTAATACCCTGAAGATCCAAACCAATGCTAGAGTTATATTTCATGCCACGCATAATGTACTATGGTTCTATGAATTTTTTATGATTTAGTTTGATGTATATTAAGGCCTCAAATAACTCCCAGCTATTAGACAAACCAAAATAATCCTTACCAATTGAATTTTTGTATAAGAATGTTGCTTTAGTCAAATTCAAATGAGCATATATTTTTATATACTAAGAATTTTCCAGCTCAAAACCCACCAAGTGATATAAAATTTAATTAGCTTTCCAACGATACCAATTTCACCCAAATCCGATACTCGGGTAAGAAGTTGTGGCACTTTTAGTGTAAAATAGTAGTCCAACGCGATAAGGTCGCATCGCGATGATGGCCAATTTTACATTCGTACTTTTCCAGTGTGTCACCATGATTTCCATAGTGTCGCACCAATGGTACATTTCATGATTGTCGTTTTCCAATGAGGCACGCGTCGCACCAAGGGCCAAATTCACATTCAATGGGGTATTGTGATGGCTCCACATTGCGCCAAGCTTCCAGTTCGCAGTTGCCAGCTTTCCAGTGGCCCAACGTGATTGCACCAAGTCACGCGGGGTGTTAAAATTATGATTTCCTATTACATTTCTGAGTTTAAATTTTTCTAAGGGCATTTAAGTCCCTTTCCTCTCCTCATTCGGTCTAAACATGAGATTTAAGTCCCAATAGAGCATTATTAGCTCATTATTTCATAATTCTCTCAAATTAAATTAATATTCTTTCAAGAAAAAAACTCTACCCTTCAAAATTAAAGATCAAATCTCAAGAATTCACCATCAACTCTCATGAATTCATTAACCCAGGTATGTTAAGTCTTCATCCATGGGTTCCTTTCACCCATGAAGCCTAAGTATCCAATTTTAAATTCAAAATTATGATTTTAAATTGTGGTTTTAACCATGAATCTCCATTAGGGATGGCAATAGGGCAGTGCGGGTGTGGGGTGGGGTGGTTTTTAAGCTATACGGAGCGGTGTAGGTTTTAAGTTATGCAGTGTGGTGCGGTTGCGGTGTGAGTTAAAGTAAGTTTTTTTTAAAAATGGTGTGGTGTGGTGCGGTGCGGTGCGGGTTGTGGGTATATGCGGGTTTAAATTAAAAAAAGCTAAAAATTAGTATTATTCTCGTGTATAACACTACAAATAAATAATTTTATAGTTTTTTTAATATCTCTATTCATTTTAATAAAAATATGATATTTGTTCATTACTTGTACTTTATACTTTTTGATAATTTTTTAGTGAACACTGATATAATAAAAATTAGTTATTATTTCCTAGTTGTAGATTTGAAAATATTATGATTTTTAATGGAGTTACAAATTTCTTTTTAAAAAAAATTGAAAACATAGGGTGGTGCAGTGCGGTGCGGGTATGTGAAGGTATGAGTGTGGGGCGGGTTTATGCGGGTTTAAAGGTGATGATGTGCGGTGCAGTTTTAAAACTTGTGGGTTTAGAAAAAACCCACACCGCAACCGCACCGCACCATTGCCAACCTTAATCCCCATGAATATTGATTCTATACCGTGTTTACATAAAATTGTTGTTGTTATTAAACCCCTCATGATTTAATATTGTTTTTCACTGATTTAAACTCAGAATTGGTGATGTTGGCATTGAAATTATGCTATTTCTCTAAGCTTTAAACTATTTCCATGCTTATTTTGAACTATGAACACTAAGTGTTTGATGAAATGCCTACAAGATGAACTTTATATAAATGTTTCCATGCTATGTCCTTGAAATTTAGTACTATTTTACTATTATTGCTATTGAGTCCCAGGGGTTATGAATACCAAAAAACTTAGCTGTTTACTTAACCTCAATATCTTCAGATTAGTTTTAGACATGTTATGAGCAATATCAATTAAGTCAGTTATCATGATCAATTAAACATAGAATAGTTCAGTATTCCGAGTCAGTTTAGTTGGGAGTAGGATTTAGCACTGAGTGAGTGCCAGGATAATGACTTTCTGGTAAGTTAGTTAGTTGATATAGCAGTCCCTATTCTCTAGAACTACATGGCCAGTGTTGGATTTTAGGAGTCACCCATAAGTTCAAGCTTGACTACCTCCCAGGAGTCACCCGTTAGTTTAGGCTTGACACCCTTAGTCCTTTAAAACATCAGTATAGTGGATCCACATAGCCACTATCAGTATCCATGGCACGATACTGATACCCTTACAAATGGGGTCACAAGTTGGACCCTAATTTGTTCATAATGGGGTATGTCGGTTAGATGATAGCTCCCACAGTCTCAGTCCAGTAATTAGCTCAGTAATTCAATTTCAGTTGCATGACCATAGCATACAGATATTAGTTATTTAGTTACCAGATTTCAATATTTCAGTTTACAGATTATACTTTGAACATATTTTATACTTGATCACGCATCCTCAGTATTTATAGATTTCATATTTTCTATTTAGTATGTCATGCTATACATATTCAGATAGTTATTACTCATGTTCATGAAACCATGTATATCAGCCTACCTGATTTATCATACCAGTATATTCAAAGTACTGATCCCATACTCTTTTCTTTCACTATGATGCATAATATCATAGGTTCGGACGTCCAATTCCCAGACCGCACATTGACTTTCCAGACCATAACCATAGCAACGGTGAGTCCTCATATTTTATGGATAGATTAATTTATTTTTATTCTTTCAGTTCAGTAGTTAGATGGATTAAGTTGGGTCATGTCCTATCAACTCCCATTTAATCAGTTTAGAGGCTTTCAGATATTTCAGATAAATAGTTAGTTCTCAAATTTCAGTTGTCTTTGTCAGACATTTTATTAGTATTAATAGTTTTGTTTATCAGATTTATTACTTAAAACCTTATGGAATTCCTCAATTAAATTTCTCATATGTTATTATACTAATAAGTGCTCGCAGTAGGTACCAACTCATGGGTTAGCTTGTGGTCCTTGGGAATGTAACCATCGTGTGGTGCCCAGGGTGTACTCTCGGGGCATTAAAAACTTCATATCAAATACTATGGTTTCAAAGTGTCCTAGAAAGTCTGAAAGCCATGTCAAGTGGAGTCTTATACATGGTTGTGAAGCACACCACACTTATGGACAAGAGGCTATGAGGTGTTTTAGGAAAAGTTTCCCTTCTTTAAGTATTTATGTTGTGTCACTAAGCATGAGCTCATGTTAAACTCTCTGTCTAATCTATGCTTCCTTCTATTTACAGAACATGCCTTCCAGAAAGACAAATAGAAGAAGAAACATAAACCAGCCAGCACCTCCACCCATTCTGGAAGATCCCCTGAATGATCATGTTTCTTATGCAGAGTTTAGACCTGCATTCACTACTCTAGCTCACTTTGTAGGAGTTTATCCAATCTAGTGGCCAATACTGCCGTAGTTAGGATTTGGCACTTTATATGAATGAATCCTTCTCTATTTTTAAGATCTAAATCTAAAGAGGATCCGAAGAAATTCTTAAACATGGTCCAGAAGGTAATAAATATTATGGGGGTGGATGCTAGTGAGAGTGCTGAGTTAGCTACCAATTAGTTGCAAGATATGGATCATAATGGTTTAAGAAGTAGAAAGTAGATAGAGGCATAGATGCTAGGCATATAGAATGGGAAGAGTTTGCTACTGCCTTCTTAGATAGGTTCTTTCTATTGGAGTGGAGAAAATCCAAGGTGTTAAGAGTTTATTAACTTTAGGCAAGGCAACATGAGTGTGAAAGAGTATTCCCTTAAGTTTACTCAGTTAGCTAGGTATGGTCCTCATGTGGTAGCTGATAGCAGGTCTAGGATGAGTAATTTCATGTCTAGTTTATATGATAGTGTGGTCAAGGAGTGTAGGACTATGATATTGATGAAGGAGATGGACTTATTTAGGCCTATGGTCCATGCTCAACAGATTGAGGAGCAGAAGAATAATGAGAAGAAGAGAGAGAACAAGAGGTCTAGAATGGATAACTTTAATTTTAATTAGCCAAGGTCAGAAGGTGGTAGTCGTCCTCAGTTTTGTTAGAAGTCTTCAGTCCCAGCTCCATCTCCAACTAGTGCCCTAGTACCCAAATTTAGAAATAATAATTGGGATAGGGTGCCAGGCTCTAAGTCCCAAGGCAGTGTTAATAGTGGTTGTACAGATCCTCTTTGCCATAAATACAGTAGAAACCATCAAGGTGAGTGTAGAGCTGAAAGTGATGTGTACTTTAGGTGTGGCAAACCAGGCCATCAAATTCAGGAATTTTGGGTAGTTGATTAACAAGGTAGGGATTTTCCCCAACAGAGCTAGTCCCATCAGTCATTAGTTCTAACCGGCCGCCCCGGCTCAGCAGGGTGCCAATTCCAGTGCTACCAGTGGTCAACATCCAAATAGTTTGTATGCCCTTCGATCCCGATAGGATTAGGAAAATTCTCCTGACGTAGTCACTGGTACGTTTCAGGTCTTTCATTTACATGTTTATGCTTTATTAGACCCTAGAGCTTTTCTTTCCTTTGTTACCCCTTATATATCTGACAAATTAGGAATCGATCCCAAAATCCTAGCAGAGACTTTTTTAGTATCTACCCTAGTAGGTGTCTCTATTGTTTCTAGGTAGGTATACAGGAACTATCTGATTTTAATATCTCAGAAAGTCACCTCAATAGATCTTATGGAGTTAGAGATGACTGATTTTGATGTCATTCTCAGCATGGATTGGATTCACTCATGTTATGCTTCAATTGATTGGAGAAGTAGAGTAGTTCATTTTCAGTTTCCAAATAAACCATCCCTTAAATAGAGGGGTAGTACTACAGCTCTTAGGGGTCAGCTGTTTCATACATTAGAGCGAGAAAGATAATATCCAGGGGGTGTATTGACCATCTTGTCTGAGTCAAAGACTCTAATTCTTAGATTCCTAACCTTGAGTCAATTTCAATAGTGAGGGAATTTCCAGATGTGTTTCTTAAAGATCTTTTCGGAGTTCCTCCCAAAAGGGAAATTGACTTCAGAATATACTGTCTTCCAAATATTCAGCCTATATCTATTCCACCATTTAGAATGGCTCTAGACAAACTCAAAGAGTTGAAATATCTCCTACATAAGGGATTCAACAGGCCTAATATCTCTCTGTGGCCGCACCTATTCTATTCATGCATAAGAAAGATTATTCTCTTAGAATGTGTATCGAGTATCGACAGTTGAACAAAGTCACAATAAAAAATAAGTATCCACTTCCCAAAATTGATGACTCATTCGACCAACTTTAGGGAGCCAGTTATTTTTCTAAGATAGACCTCAGATCCTGATATCATCAGCTCTGAGTCAGAGAATGTGACATTCTGAAAATAGCTTTCAAAACTTGGTATAGTCACTTTGAGTTTCTAGTCATGTCCTTCGATCTCACCAATTCCCCAGAACCTCTATGGACTTGATAAACTGAGTGTTCAGGTAGTACTTGGACATGTTCATCATAGTCTTTATTGATGACATCCTTGTCTACTCCCATAGTAAAAATAATCATGCAGACCACCTCAAAACAGTATTGAAGACTTTTAGAGCTCATAAGTTATTTTCTAAATTTAGTAAGTTCAAATTCTGGCTAAGATCAGTAGCTTTTCTTGGCCATTTTATTTCTGATAATGGCATTAAAGTCAATCCTCAAAAGACTGAGGTAGTGATAAACTAGACCAGACCCATCTCTCCATCAGATATCAAGAGTTTTTTGGGTTTGGCTGGCTATTACTAATGGTTTGTTGAAGGATTTTTGTCTATTGAATCCCTCATGTACAGATTGACTCAGAAGAAAGTTAAGTTTCAGTGGTCAGATTCTTGTGAGAAGAGTTTTCAGGAGTTGAAGACTCGACACACTACAACCTCAGTTTTAACAATGTTAGATGGTTCAGATGGTTTTGTTGTGTACTGTGATGCTTCCAAAATTGGTTTGGGGTGTGTTTTGATGCAGAATGGTAAGGTTGTGGCCGATGCCTCAAGATAACTTAATCCCTATGAAAAGAATTACCCTATCCATGATCTTGAGTTAGCAGCTGTTGTGTTTTCCTTAAAGATTTGGAGGTACTATTTTTATGGGGTACATGTTGATGTGTTCACAGATCACAAAATCTTCCAGTATGTGTTTTCACAAAAGGATTTGAATTTGCATCAGAGGAAATAGTTAGATTTGTGGAGAGATTCTGATATGAGCATTTTATATCACCCAGGAAAGGCCAATATAGTGGCAGATGCCCTAAGTAGATTGTCTGTGGGTAGTGTTTCTCATGTTAAAGTTTATATGAAGAAGTTAGTTAGAGAAATTCATTAGCTTCCTAGATTAGGTGTTCGTTTGGTTGATTCAGTTGACGGGAGTGTTTGGGTTCAAAATATTCAAAGTCTTCTTTGGTTTCCGAAGTGAAAGAAAAACAAAATAGGGATCCTAGTTTAGTGAAGTTGAAGGAGTCAGCAGAGATCAGAAAGTAGAGGTTTTATCCTAAGGGGTAGACGGGGTATTGTATTGCCAGGGTAGATTTTGTCTGTTGTGTGTTAATAAGTTGAGAAAAAAAATTCTTCTAGAAGCTCATGGTGCGCATTACTCTATTCATTAAGGGGCCACGAAGATGTACCGTGATCTGCGGGAAATCTATTGGTTAAGTGGGATGAAGAGGGATATTGCAGATTTTGTAGCTAAGTGCTCCACTTGTAAGTAGGTTAAGATTGAAAAGAAGCCAAGTGGGTCTATGTAGGAGTTCAGTATTCCCACTTGGAAGTGGGAGGAAGTGAACATTGATTTTGTGATAGGTTTTCCTAGTACTCGTCAGCATCATGATTTGATTTGGGTCATTGTGGACCGGATGACCAAATCAGCCCATTTTTTGCCAGTCTATACTTCCTTTTCAGCCGAGGACTATGCCAAACTTTATCTCAGATATTTGGTCAGGTTGCACGGTGTTCCATTAACTATCATCTTAGATAGAGGTACTCATTTTACCTCTCATTTTTGGAAAGCTTTTCAGTAGGGTCTTGGTACCCAAGTTCACCTCAGTACAGCCTTCCACCCTTAGATAGAGGGTCAACCAGAAAGGACCATTTAGACCTTTGAGGATATGTTGATAGCGTGTGTAGTCGTCTTTAAGGGCAGTTGGGAAGATCACTTTTCTTTGATTGAATTCGCTTATAATAACAACTATCATTCCAGTATTCAGATGGCTCTATTTGAGGATCTATATGGAAGGATATGTAGATCCTTGATTAGTTGGTTTAAAGTAGGAGAAACCACGGTAGTAGGGCCTAACTTGGTGTTTGATGCCTTATAGAAAGTTCATTTGATTAGGGAGAGGCTTAAGGCAGCCCAAAGCTGACAAAAATTATATACATATGTGAGGAGGAAAGGTCTTGAGTTTTAGATTGGTGATTTCATATATTTGAAGATCTCTCCCACGAAGGGAGTGAAAAGGTTTAGTAATAAAGGGAACTTAGTCCCTGATATGTTGTCCCTTATAGAATTTTGATCCATTTCGAAAATGTGGCTTATGTGCTTGAGTTGCCTGCAAACTTAGCATCGGTGCACCCAGTATTCCATTTCTTTTTGTTGAAGTAATGTATTGGTGACCCAGCTATAGTTTTTCTTTTAAAAAGCGTAGATGTTCAGAACAGTCTTTCCTACAAAGAAATTCCAGTCAAAATTCTAATCGACAAGTTCGTAGACTAAGGAACAAAAAAGTTCCCCTAGTCAAAGTTTTTTGGAATAATCAATCCGTTGAGAGAGCCATTTGGAAAGAAGAAGAATATATGCAGACTAAGTACCTTTATCTTTTCTTCGCAAACTCCGATTCAGCCTATGGTAACAATCCTCTTAGAATTTCTCTTTTCCATGCCCGGTTTCAGCTGCATATCATTTTCATGACAGTTATGCATTCACAAAACTAGTTCAGTCATGTGTCATGTTTAGACTCAACCATGCAATCATGCTGTCACCAGTATATTCAACATGTAATCTCAGTTTCTCAGTGCTTTCAGTTTAGCCAGTCTTATTCGAGGATGAATGTTCCCAAGGGGGAGATATTGTAATACCCCAAAGATCCAAACCAACTCTAGAGTCATGTTTCAAGCACACACATAGTGAATTATGGTTCTTTGATGGTTTTATAAGTTAGTTTGATGTATATTAAGGCCTCAAATAACTCCCAACTATTAGACGAACAAAAATAATCCTTACTAATTTAATTTTTATATAAGAATGTTTCTTTAGTCAAATTCAAATAAGCATATCTTTTGTTCCACACAGAATTTTCTAGCTCAAGACCCACAGAGTGATAGGAAATTGAATTAGCTTTCCAACGATACTAATTTAGCCTAAATCTGATACTCAAGTGAGAAGTTATGACACTTTTAGTGCAAAATAGTAGCCCAACGCGATAAGGGTGCATCGCGGTGATGGCCAATTTCACATTTGTCCTTTTACAATGAGTCACTGAGATTGCTACCTTATTGCGCCAAGGGGTTATTTTGCAATTCTAATTTTCCAGTGAGGCATCACGATGGCGCCGCATCAAGCTAAGGGTCAAATTCGCATTCAGTGGGGTACCGCAATGGCGTTGCATTGTGCCAAGCATCCAGTTTGCAGTTGTTAGCTTTCCATTGGGCCAATGCAATTTCACCGCATCGTGCTGGGTGTCAAGATTGGGATTTCCAGTTCCAATTCTGAGTTTTAATTGTCTAAGGGCATTTAAGTCCTTTTCCTTTACCAAATTCAGTCAAAACACGAGATTTAAGTCCCAATAGAGCATTATTTGCTCATTATTTCACAATTCTCTCAAATTAAATTAATCTCCTTTTAAGAACAAAAACCCTAGCCTTCAAAATTAAAGAATTAATCTCAAGAATTCACTATCAACTCTCACAAATATCATTAACCCAGGTATGTTAAGTCTTCATCCATGGGTTCCTTTTACCCATGGAGCCCAAGTATCCAATTTTAAATTCAAATATGTGATTATTACAAGTTATTGTGATTTTAAATTGTGTTTTTAACCCTGAATCCCCATGAATCTTTATTCTATACCATGTTTACATGAAATTGTTATTTTTATTAAACCCTGCATGTTTTAATGCTGTTATTCACTGATTTAAACTCATAATTTGTGATATTGGTGTTGAAATTATGCTATTTCTCTAAGATTTAAACTATTCCCATGCTTAGCTTGAACTATGAATACTAAGTATTTGATAAAATGCCTACAAGAATGGACTTTACATAAATGTTTCCATGCTATGTCCTTAAAATTGTAGTACTATTTTACTATTATTGCTATTAAGTCCTGGGGGTTATCAAAACCCAAAAACTTAGCTATTTACTTAACCCCAGTATATTTAGATTAGTTTCAGACATGCTATGAGCAATATCAATTTAGTCAGTTATCATGATCAGTTAAACTTTAAATAGTTCGGTATTCTGAGTTAGTAAAGTTGGAAATAGGATTTAGCATCGAGCGAGTGCTGGGATGATGACTTCCCTGTTAGTTAAGCGGAGTCATTAGTAGTAATCTATATATTCTAAAATTATGTAGCGAATGTAGGATTTGAGGAGTCACTCGTTAGTTCAGGCTTGACTACCTCCCAGGTCACCCGTCAGTTTAGGCTTGACACCCTTAGTCCTTAATGACATTAGTATAATGGATCCACACAACCAGTGTTAGTATGCGTGGCACAATACTAACATCCTTCAAACTGGGGTCACAGGTTAGACCCCGATTTGGTCATAATGGGCTATGTCGGTTAGATGATAACTCTCATAGTCTTAGTCCATTAATCATCTCAGTAATTTTGTTTTAGTTGCATGACCATATCATACAGATATCAATTATTCAATTATCAAATTTTAGTATTTCAGTTTATAGATTATACTCAGAACATATTTTATGCTTGGTCATGCATTCTTAGCATTTATAAATTTCATATATTCATTTCAGTATGTCATGTTATACAAATTCAGATAGTTATTACTCATGTTCATGAAACCATGTATATATGCCTACCTCATTTAGCATATCAGTATATTCAAAATACTAATTGCATACTCTTTCCTTGCGCTATGATGTATCATATCATAAGTTCAGATGTCCGATTCCCGAACCGCGTATTGACTTTCCAGATTATCAACCATAGCAGTGGTGGGTTCTCATATCTCGAGGAAAGATTATTTTATTTTCATGCTTTCAGTTTAGTAGTTATATGGAGTTAGTTGGGGCCTGTCCCATCAACTCTCATTCAGTAAGTTTAGAGGCTTTCAAATATTTTAGATAGTTAGTCATTTCTCAGATTTCAGTTGTCATTGTCAGATATTTTATTACTATTAATAGTTTTGTTTATCTGATTTATTACTTAAAACCTTATGGAATTCCTCCGTTAAATTCCACATATGTTATTATACTATTCAGTGCTCGCAATAGGTACCAACTTATGGGTTAGTTTGTGGTCCCTTGGGACTGTATGCATTATGTGGCGCCTATGGTGTACTCTCGGGGCATTACATTTTATCTCTGAAGGAAACTCCAAATCTTGCATAACACAGCTGGCTGATACTCAACAAATTATGCTTGAGTCCATCCATGAAATACACTTTAATAAATTTGCAAGAGGAACTGAGTTAATAGAGATGACTCTATGACTTTTCCTTTTGCATTATCGCCAAATTTGATTAAAACACCTTCAATTTTCTTTATAGAGCAAAATTATTCTTTCTTTCTGGACATGTGTCTAGAACCTCCATTGTCTATTACCCATATTTCTTTCTTATATTTCTGCAGACATGTTCCTGCAAAAGAAGAAAATTAATT
The DNA here is from genome assembly GCF_002878395.1 of Capsicum annuum. Lineage (NCBI taxonomy): Eukaryota > Viridiplantae > Streptophyta > Magnoliopsida > Solanales > Solanaceae > Capsicum > Capsicum annuum. Next base: position 84,074,837 of record NC_061122.1, read on the forward strand.
TTGTTTAAGTACCCAAGTGGTCTTGGGTACTTGAGGGTTAGATGTGCATCCTTTGGGCCTCCAAATCTATGCTCCTTTAGATCGTTGTCTGTAGTTATGTATTTTTTTCCCACTTTTACATAGGTATAGCAGATCGGTCCCTGAAAAGCAAAAGAGGTTTTAGTAGAATTGAAAGAGTTTGATGGTTAAGTTGATTTAGTGTTAACAAAATTTGATTTGATAGAACTATGAATTGGCGATTTTTAATGCTGTTTAATTGCATTTTCACATCATCAAATTCTTCTTGAATAAAATCAATTTCAATTTGACTTGCTTTAAGTTGAATTTTCATGTCCCTTCGTTTTTATTAAAGCTTTTGTTTTAAATGAGATTGCTAATTTTTCCTTTCTTGAGAAATTTTATTATATTCATCAATGATTTTATGAAGCTCATCAATAATCATATCAAGATTTGATTGCAGGAGATATCAATTATGATAGTTAAAATGTCTTATATAACTGGATTTGCCTATTGCCATGAAGCATATATTTGTTGTCTCTACATCATCTTTAGTCTCATCTTATGATATAGCACAATTGTAACACCCCAAATCTGGTACCCGAAACTCCAAATGGTGCTTATGACCTCGAAGGACCACAAACTAACCCATAACTAATTTTTGTAACTGAGCACTGCATAATATACTATATAAATACGCAATAAGGCTAAAAGGCCATAAGGTTCAAATATCTGATAAAACATAACATCTAAAAATATGGTCTATCAATACCAAAAAAAAACTAAAATAACTGTCTGAACATACTATAGTCTAACAGTCTCTAAAACTGACTGAATAAGGAGTTGATGGGATATATCCTTAACTAACTCCAACTACTAAAATAAACTAAGTACTAAAAGGATAAAATAATCAAATAATAACATCCTCGAATAATAAGGACTCACTGCTAGTCTGACTGCTAAAACTGGAATGCTACTAATGCTCTGGAGCTCGTGCTTCTGAACCTACGGTATAAAACACCATAGCGTAAAAGAAAAGATGCGTCAGTATGATTGAATATACTGGTATGCAAGTGTGGTAGGCTGAATGCAAGGGTTCATATGCATGAACAATACTGATTGACTGAGTGACATGAACGTGGAAATACATCCATGAATACATAACTATAAATTAGATTGTGACAATACTGATTGCTGAGTCTGAATACTGATAACATGGATTTTTGATAACTGATATGACTGATACTAGCAACTGTGTCTGACAGTCTAGGTTCTGATGGAACTGACTAAGTTCTCTACTGAGTTGAGTGACTGTATCTGACAGTCCTAAATTTTGTAGAGCTATTTGAGTTTTATTACTGAGACTGAGACTGTAACTGTGGGAAGTAGTCATTTAACCGACATATCCCTAATAAGCTATGATAGCTGAGTTGGGGCCCAATCTGTAACCTCAACTGGAAGGATGTCAATGCTGCGCCACTGGTAAGGACAAGATGTGAGTGATCCCTCATCTATCAGGTACACTAAGGAGAATGGAGAGACCCTCATATAACAGGTTAAGGCACCTCATCTACCCTCAACTAGCAGGTTTAATGTCTCAACCTATGCTAGCTAGGTATTTCTGGAGTGTAAGGATTGGTTCTAAGAATCACACCCTCTAATAATAGGTGATTTCCCATCCTTGGGCTCACTCGATGCTGAATCCTACTCCCATCTGAATAGACACTGAACATGATTAACTGAATTGAACTGGACTGAGTTCACTAAATTCCATTGACTGATGGAATAGTACTAAGATCTGATAACTGATTGCGATTACTGAGATTATTGAGATTACTGGACTAGTACTAAATTTACTGAGTTTTCCTAAGTCAAGAGACTGACTAAATTCTACTGAATATGGCTTGACTGAGAGTATCTTAAAAACTGACACTGGCTCTAGGCACACAACTAAATTGTCGGGTACATATACCCCCAGGTCTCGATAGCATAAAACTGACATGGCATGACACTTCCTGGACTCACGACCATAATTAATAATCCATAGTACAATCATTGGGGAATTTTATAAGGCACTTGATTATCATGGTTTGGTACATGAATAGGAAAACATATAAATATGTCATAATTTCATAGGCTAAACTCATGAATAATCTATCAAACAATTTCAATGCATAAAATAACATGGAAATCATTTTGAACATAAAGGTAAGCATAGGTTCATCATTTTGGTCATAATTAAGTCATAAGGCGTATTTCCTATTCTCTTAGGCATTTTATCAAACACCTTGCATGCATAAGTATAAGCTTGGTCATGAACATTAAATTAATTCATCATGGTTGCATAAATTAACATAATTTAGTAGATTCAATTCACATGGTAGAATAAATTAATGAAAAACATATTTAACGATTCCAACTTGGGTATCATACACAACATCAACATGATCATAATCAATCCGCATATAAACATCATAATTTATAATTTAAAATTAGATTCTTGGGCTTTATGGATGAAAGCAATCCATTAATGAACACTTGACATAACTGGGTGGATGATTTCTTGAAGATTGGTGGAGGAAAGCTTGAGTTCTTGACTTGGGATTAAGCACCTAGGGTTTTTTATTCTTGGGGTTTGATCTTTGAGAGAAAACCTAATTCGGGGTTGTGAATGAATAATGAAGTTATGAGCTATGGTCTGGTATAATTAGGGTTTAAAATTGGTGGAAAAAGACCCAATACCCTTTTTAAACATAGCTTAAAAATCATTGAACGGGATCTGCGATGGCTCGTGCAATGGTCCATCGCTGGCTTGATGGTCTGTCATTCTAACCATCACACGTGGACCAGAATAAGGACTCACTACCATATTAGCGATGGCTTGAGCGATGGTCCGCCGCTAGATCGATGGTCCGTCAGCCTGTCCATTGCATCTTAGCCAGAAGATGGACTTACTGCCTTAGCTACAATAGTTTAGGCGATGTTCCGTCCCTAGATCAACTGTCTGTCAACTTGCCCATCGCACTTGGGCGGTTCTGACATCTCTCATTAAAACGTCCATAACTTTTTATTCTGATATCGGATTTGGACAAAATTGGTATCATTGGAATCTAATTCTTCTGAAGACTAGATTTGACTTAAAGAAAGTTAGGGTATTACAACAATGTTTAGAGAAACTCTCTAATGTTCTAAATAAAGTAAACCACACAATTTGTTGAAGGAAAAACTTTAACGTGTTGTAATATAATGCTTTAAAGATAATTTGTATCCACAGGTAACAAGAGATTAATCCAAAGCCCTTAAAATACAAGATCTAACCTAAGATCTTAAAATAAAACACAAAGTATGATTAATATAAAAGTTGTACTAAAACTTAGATATCTAGAGTTCATTGCCTCTATTAATACGCTTGAAAATCCTTTGTACAACTTATTGACAACTCATACTGTAATACCTCGTACTTAAACCTAACTTCAAATCATCCCAAGAATATTAGAAACTTACTTTGAAATATGAATACATTTTGTACCCATGGAATTTTTGAGATTTTTACTTTTTATCATGTGGGAAACTGAATAAGCTTTCCAACGATACCAATTTTGTCCAAATCCGATATCAGAGTAAAAAGTTATGGATTTTTTACCCAGAGCTGTCAAAATCGCCCAGGTGGACGGCCAGGTTAACGGACCATCGACCTAGCGATGGACCATCGCCTAGACTGTTGTAGCCAAGGCAGTAAGTAAACCTTATGGATAAGATGCTATAGATAGGTTGACGGACCTTCGAACTTGCGATAGACCATCGCCCAAGCCATTGCTATAATGCAGTGAGTCTTTTTTTGGTCCAGTACGACAGTCGAAATGACGGACCGTCGAACTAGCAATGGACCATCGCATGAGCCATCAGAGGTCCCGTTCAGTGAATCTTAAGTCATTTTTTTTAAAGTGTATTTGGGTCTTTTTCCACCCATTTTAACCCTAATTATGTTAGACTAAGGTTCATAAGTTCATTATTCATTCACAATAGTAAATTAGGGTTTTCTTTCAAAAATAATTCCCGAGAACAAGATCCAAGTCATTATTCAAGAAACTAAGAGATTCCAAGTTCTTCAAGTCCAGGAACTTCAAGAAACTCACAATCCAGGTATGTCATGTGTTGATTCATGGGTCCCTTTCACCCATGAAACTCAAGAATCTCTTTTCAAAATCCAAGATTTATGTAGTTATGAATGTTCACGATTTAAATTGAATAGAAATTTATGTTCAAGATGTTGTGAGGTCTTGATTCATGTTTGAAATTAAATATTCCAATGATTGACACTAAGATGTGATAATTTGCATAATAATCATGATAAACCCTTAAATTTATACGTTGATTGGTGTATCCATGATTATTAGATGTGTTGATGATTGTATAACCAAAGCATGCTCCCCATGTGTTCGATTAAATGCCTATGGGAAGGAAAAGTGCCATACTAGTATGATAATATGAAATCTCCAATTATGTACAAGTTTATGCATGTCAAGTGTTTGACGAAATGTCTTAGTCAATGAGTTATGGATATATGTGTGGCCATTGTGGTGCTTTAGAAGTTGTACTTCATGAATTCTCCAACTTATTGTATTATGGTTTATGATATTGGTCATGTATTCAAGAAAGTTATGCTTTTTTAGTTTCATGCTATCGAGTCCTGGGGGTACTTATACTCGATAATTAGCTGCGTACCTAGAGCCAGTGTCATGTTTTCAAAATACTCCCAGTTGAGCCATGTTCATATATATTCAGTCAGTCATGTGACTCAGGAAAACTCAATAAACTCAGTAATCTCAGAAACCTTACAAATTCAGCAATCTTAATTCTGTACCATCAGTCAGTGGAACTCAGTTAACTCTATCCAGTAAGTTCTGTTAATCTTGTTCAGTGTCTATCCAGATGGGAGTATAATTTAGCACTGAGAGAACCCATGGATGTGAGCCCATCTATTATATGAGGAGGTGATTTTTAGAATCAATCCTTGCATTCCAGAACTACGTAGCCAATGTAGGTTGAGATATTATAACATGTTATATGAGGGTAGGTGAGGTGGATTAACCTATTATATGAGGGTTCCCACCATTCTCACTAGAGTCACCTATTATATGAGGGTTACTCACAGATTGTCCTTACCAGTGGTGTGGTATTAACACCCTTCTAATTGGGGTTACAGATTGGACCCCAACTCAGCTATATTGCATTATTTGGGGCATGTCGGTTAGATGAATACTTCCCACAGTTTTAGTACAGAATTAGGATTGTCAGATACAGTTATTTAGTCTAAGTAATAGAACTTAGATAGTTCTACAGGATTTAGTACTATCAGATATAGTTAACTCATAACAGTATGAAACTCAGCTAGTTTTGTCAGAACCTAGACTGTTAGATACAGTCGCTCAGTATCAATTATTTTAGTTATACAGATATCAGTATCTCATGTTATCAGTAATCAGACTTAGTAATCATGTTATCTCAAACTCAGTTATGGTCATTATGTATTCATGTATGTATTCTCACATTCATGTTATCCAATCAGTTAGTATAGTTCATGCATGTAAACTCATTGTATTTAGCCTACCTCATATGCATACCAGTACATTCAAATATACTGACTCATTTACGCTATGGTGTTTTATACCATAAGTTCAGAAGCACTAGCTCCAGAGCATCAGTAGCATTGCCGTCTTAACAGTCAGAGTTAGCAGTGAGTCCTCATCCTTCGAGGACATGACCATTACTTTATTATCTCATTAATTAATTTATTAGTTGGAGTTAGTTGGGGACATTTCCTATGAACTCCTTATTTGGACAGTTCAGTCAGTTAGAGGCTTTTTAGAATACAGTATGTTTAGACAGTTTATTTCAGTTATTTTGGGTATTTCATACCCCATCCTTATGTTATGTTTTATTATTTACGTTAAAATTTTGAATCTTATGGCCTTACATTTCCTCATTTATACAGTGTATTATGCAGTGTTCAGGTACAGATATTAGTCATGGGTTAGCTTGTGGTCCTTTGGGGTTATGAGCACCGTGTAGCATTTTTGGGTACCAGATTCGGGGCATTACAAACTTAGTATCAGAGCCTAAGGTTCAATAGTGTCCTAGGAAGTATGAAATCCACATCTAGTAGAGTCTTGTACATGGGTCTGTTGCATACCACATTTATATGCAGGAGGCTATAAGATGTTATAGGAACAGTTTCCTTTCTTTCAGTATTCACATCGTGCCAGTGAGCATAATCTCAAGTTAATCTTTCATTCAAATCCTTTACTCCCCTTTTTCTACAAAATATGCCTTCTTAAAGAAGAAATAAGAATCAACCAGCCCCTCAGCCCGAAGATCCTTTGGATGAACATGTCTCTCATGTAGAGTTCAGAGCTATATTCAGTTTTTTTGCTCAGTCAGTTGCTGCTCAGAATGATCGACCAGCTCTCATTTCAGCCAATCCAGTGGCCAATTCAGCTGCAGCAAGGATTTGATACTTCACCCGAATAAATCCTCCATCCTTTTTCGAGTCTAAGTCAGATAAGGACCATCAGGAATTTCTTTACCAAGTTTAGAAGTTTGCGGATATCATGGGGGTTACTTTTAGTGAGAGTGTAGAGATAGCTGCATATCAGTTGTAGGATATTGCTCACACTTGGTACAAATAGTGAAAGTCAGAGAGGGCTATAGATGCAGAGCCTATTGAGTGGGAGGAGTTTGCTGCTGCATTCTTAGATAGATTTTTTCTCCTAGAGCTGAGAGAAGCTAAAGTATTAGAATTTATCAATATGATGATTAAAGAGTATTCTCTTAAGTTTACTCAATTAGCTAGATATGCTCCTCATGTAGTTGCAAATAGCAGGGCTAAGATCAGTAAGTTTGTTCTTGGGGTGAATGATAGTGCAGTCAATGAGTGCAAGTTAGCAATGGTGAATAGTGATATAAAATAGCCAGACTTATGACCCATGCTCTGCAGATAGAAGATAAAAAATTAAGATAAGGGAGAAGAAGAATAAGAGAGCAAGGACAAGTAGTTTCAACTTTTCTCAGCCCAAATTAGAAAGAGGAAACCGTTCTCAATTTCGTCCTAAGTCAGTGGTTCTATCCCCTTCTTCAGCTAGTGCTCCAACTCCGAAGTTCAAGGATGGTAATAATGATAGAGATGAAGGCTCTAAGTCTCAGGTCAGTATTAGAAGTGCCCGCGCCGATCTCTTTGCCAGACTTGTGGCAAGCACCATCAGGGTATTTACAGAGGTTGCAGTGTTATTTGTTTTGGATATAGCAGGCTAGGACACAGAGTCAGAGACTATCCTCAGCTAGGTCCTCAGAGTTAGTAGAACCGTTTTTCAGCTTATTCCTATTAACCAAACCAATAGGGTACCAACTCTAGCGCTACTAGTGAGCAACAACCAAATAGAATTTATGCTCTCCTATCCCGGTAAGACCAAAAAAATTCTCCTGATGTGGTTACTTGTACGTTATAGATCTTTAATGTGCATGTTTATGCTTTGCTTGATCTAGGAGATTCTTTGTCTTTTGTAACTCCCTATATAGTAATTGATTTTTGAGTCAGTCCCAAAATTCTAGCATGCCCTTTTCAGTCTCTACCCCAGTGGGTAAAACCATCATTGCTCGACGGGTATACAGGGACTATTCAGTTATGGTATCTCAGAAAATCACTTCAGCAGACTTAGTCAAATTAGAGATGACTGATTTTGATGTCATTCTCAACATGGATTGGATTCATTCTTGCTATTACACAGTCGACTGCAGAAACATAATAGTCCAATTTCAGTTTCTGAATGAACCTGTCCTAGAGTGGAAGGGTAGCACTTCAGCTTTTAGAGGTCAGCTTATTTCCTTCCTTCAGGCAAGGAAAATGATATCTAAGAGATGTGTCTATCATCTTGTTTATGTTAAGAACACTAGTTCTGAAACTCCAGTCTTGATTCAGTCCCAATCGTGAATGAATATTCAGATGTCTTTTCCCAAGATCTTTGAGGAATTCCTCCCAAAAGGGAATAGACTTTGGCATTGATCTTCTTCTAGATACTTAGTATATATTTATTCTACTATACAGAATGGCACTAGGAAAACTCAGAGTATTAAAAGAGCAGTTGAAGGATCTCCTAGATAAGGGATTCATCAGACCCAGTGTGTCCCCGTGGGGTTCCCAATCTTATTTGTACACAAGAAAGATAGTTCCCTCAGAATGTGAATTAATTACCGTCAGCTCAATAAAGTCACGATCAAGAACAAGTATCCTCTTCCAAAAATCAATGACTTGTTTGACCAACTTTAAGGTGCCAGTTATTTCTCTAAGATAGACCACAGATTCGATTGCCACAACTCAGAGTCAGAGAGTGTGACATTCCAAAAATACCTTTTCGTACTTGGTATGGTCCCTTTGAATTCTTAGTTATGTACTTTGGTCTTACCAATTCCCTAGTAGATTTCATGGACTTGATGAACTAGGTGTTCAAGCGATACTTGGACATGCTCATCATAGTCTTCATAGATGATATTCTATCTAGTCATTCACGTAGTGAGCGTGATCATGCAGACCATCTCAGAATCGTACTTTAGACTCTTAGAGATCATTAGATATTTGCCAAATTTAGTAAGTGTGAATTTTGGATAAGGTCAGTAACATTCCTTGGTCATATTAATTCTGGTAATGGCATTAAGGTTGATCCTCAAAATACCAAAGTAGTAAGAGACTAGCCTAGACCTATCGCTCTATGAAATATCAAGAGTTTCTTGGGTTTGGTTGGCGATTACAGATGGTTTCTTTAGGGATTTTCTTCTATTGCATCCCCTATGTCTAGATTGACGCAGAAGAAAGTCAACTTTTAGTGGTTAGATCCTTGTGAGAAGAATTTTTAGGAGTTAAAGACTCGACTCACCTAAGCTCCAGTCTTAGCTATTCCAGATGGTTTAGATGGATTTGTAGTGTATTGTGATGCATCCAGAGTAGATTTGGGTTGTCTTTTCATGCAACATGGTGAGTTCATAGCCTACACCTCAAGACAGCTTAAACCCCATGAGAATAATTATCCTACTCATGATCTTAGTTAGAAGCCGTAGTATTTGCCTTAAAAATTTGGAGGCATTATCTATACGGAGTTCATGTGGATGTGTTCACAGATCATAAGAGCCGTCAGTATGTATTTTCTCAAAAAGATCTAAATCTTCATCAGAAAAGGTGGTTAGAGCTCTTGAAAGATTATGACATGAGTGTCCTTTATCATTCAGGCAAGGCTAATGTAGTGGTTGACGCTCTCAGTAGACTATCTATGGATAGTGTGGCTCAAATTATGGATTGTCAGCTCAGGATATCCTTCAGCTTGACAGACTAGGCATTCGCTTAGTCGATTTAAAGGAGGTTGACATATGGGTTCAGAGTAGTTCAGAATCATCTCTAGTTTCTGAGATCAAATAAAAGCAAGATAGAGATCCCAGTCTAGTCAAGTTAAAAGAGTCAGTCAAGTATCAAAAAGTAGAGGTTTTCTCTCAAGGGGGAGATGGTGTTTTGCATTATTAGGGTTGTCTGTGTGTTCTAGGTGTAGATGACTTAAGGTAGTGAATTCTTGCAGAAGCACATGGTGCATGCTACTCTATTCATCCAGGGGCCACAAAGATATACCGAGACTTATGGGAAATCTATTGGTGGAGTGGGATAAAGAGAGATATTGCATAGTTTGTGGCTAAGTGCTTTACATATCAGCAGATTAAGATAGAACATAAAAAATCTAGTGGGTCCATACAAGAGTTCAGTATTTCTACTTGGAAGTGAGAAGAAGTGAACATGGACTTCGTGATGGGTTTGTCTCATACTCATCGCCAGTATGATTTAGTTAGGGTCATTGTAGATGGAATGGTCAAATCAGCTTATTTTTTTCCAGTCCATACCTCTTATTTAGCAGAGGATTATGTCAAACTATACATCAGAGAGTTGGTCAGATTGGACGATGTTCCATTATCTATTATCTCAGACAGAGGTACCCAGTTCACCTCTTATTTCTGGAAAGCATTCCAAAAAGGTCTTGGTACCTAAGTTTATCTAAGTAAATCCTTTCATTCTCAGATAGATGGTCAAGCATAAAGGACCATTCAAATTTTAAAAGATATTCTATGGGCGTGTGCAAATAATTTCATAGCTAGTTGGGATGGCCACTTGCCTTTGATTGAGTTTGCATACAACAACACTCATTATTCCAGTATTTAGATAGTTCTATTCGAAGCTGTCTATGGTGGAAGATGCAAATCTCCAGTCGGTTGGTTTGAAGTTTATGAGGCCTTAGTTAGAGGGCCTGACTTAGTTTTTAACGCTTTAGAGAAAGTCTAGTTGATCAGAGAAAGACTCCGGGCTGCTTAGAGCCAATAGAAGTCTTCTGTGGATGTATGTAGAAAAGATCTCGAGTTTGAGATTGGTGATTATGACTATTTAAATATCTGTCTAATAAGGGAGTGAAAAAATTTGACAAGAAGGGAAAGCTCAGTCCCCGCTATGTTGGTCCCTTCAAGATTCTCAATCGCTTTGGCAAGGTAGGTTATGAGTTCAAATTGCCTTCAGATATAGCCTCAGTTCATCCAGTCTTCCATGTCTCTTTTCTCAAGAAGTGCATAGGTGACCCAGCAGTCATAGTCCCTATTTATAGCGTAGATGTTCAAAACAGCCTCTCTTATGAAGAGATTCCAGTCAAAATCCTAGACTATAAGTCATGTAGACTAAGGAACAAAGAAGTCGCTCTAGTCAAAGTTTTTTGGTAAAATCAGTCAGTAGAGGAAGCTACTTGGGAAGCAGAAGCAGACATGCATACCAAGTATCCTCACCTCTTCTCCACCAACTAAGATCTAGCTCAAGGTAACAGTTTTCTTTAATCTTTTCAGTTTCATGTTCAGATTTTAGTGACAAGCTTGGTATCCATTTCATGTTCAGAATTCCATCACAAACTTGGTATTAAATTCCGTCATGCATTCATGCACTAGTTCAGTCATATAGTCATGTATCAGATATACATTTCATTGTGAGAAGCTTAGTTCCTCAGAACATTTAGTCATGCATTCATGAATCAGTTACACATGCACCAGATATGCCTATTCAGATGATATATTTAGTTATCAGTCATGTCAGTTATGAGATAATGTTCCAATTGTTTATGTTTAGTACGTATGTCATTTTATATTCTCCTCTCTCACTCAGTCTCATTCGAGGATGAATGTTCTCAAGGGGGAGATATTGTAATACCTTGTACTTTTACCTAGCTTGAAATCATCCCAAGAATGTTAGAAACTTACTTTGAAATATGAATCCATTTTTGTTCATGTGGAATTTTTAAGATTTTCACTTAATATCATGTGGAAAATTGAATTAGCTTTCCAACGATGCCAATTTCGTCCAAATCCAGTATCAGAGTAAAAAGTTATAGATGTTTTATCCAGAGTTGTCAAAATTATCCAGGTGCGATGGCCAGGTTGACGGACCATCGACCTAGCGATAGACCGTCACCAAGACCATCACAGCTAATGTAGTGTATTAACCTTCTAGATAAGGTGTGACAGATAGGTTGACCGACCGTTAAACTTGCGACGGACCATCGCCCAAGCCGTTTCTATAAGGAAGTGAGTCTTTTTTTGGTCCACGTAGGACGATCAAAATGACGGACCATCAAGTAAGCGATGGACCATTGCACGAGCCATTGTAGGTCCCGTCAGCAAATTTTAAGTCATTTTTTAAGGGCATTTGGGTTTTTTTCCACCCATTTTAACCCCTAATTATATCATACCAAGGCTCATAAGTTCATTATTCATTCACAATATCAAATTAGGGTTTTCTCTCAAAGATAATTACCAAGAACAAGATCCAAGTCATTCTTCAAGAAACTAAGAGATTCCAAGTTCTTCAAGTCCAGGAACTTCAAGAAACTCATAACCCAGGTATGCCATGTGTTAATTAATGGGTCCTTTTCACCCATGAAGCTAAAGAATCTCTTTTCAAAATCCAAGATTTGTGTATTTATGAATGTTCATGATTTAAATTGAATTGAAATCCATGTTCTTGATGTTGTGAGGTCTTGATTCATGTTTGGAATTATATATTCCAATGATTGACCCTAGGATGTGATGATTTTCATAATAATCATGATAAACCCTTAAATTTATATGTTGATTGGTGTATCTATGATTATCAGATGTGTTGATGATTGTATAACCAAAGCATGCTCCCCATGTGTTCTATTAAATGCCTATGGAAAGGAAAAGTGCCATACTAGTATGATAATATGAAATCTCCAATTATGTACAAGTTTATGCATGTCAAGTGTTTGATGAAATATCTTAGTCAATGAGTTATGGATATATGTGTGCCGATTGTGGTACTTTAGAACTTGTACTTCATGAATTCTCCAACTTATTGTATTATGGATTATGATGTTGGTCATGTATTCAAGAAAGTCATGGTTTCTTAGTTTCATGCTATCGAGTCCAAGGGGTACTTGTACCTGACAATTAGCTGTGTGCCTAGATCTAGTGTCATGTTTTCAAGATACTCTCAGTCGAGCCATGTTCATAGAAATTCAGTCAGTCATATGACTCAGGAAAACTCTAGAAACTATGTAATCTCAGAAATCTCAGAAATTCAGTAATCTCAGTAGTGTTCCGTCAGTCAACAGAACTCAGTTAACTAAGTCCAGTCAGTTGAGTTAATCATGTTCAGTGTTTGTCCAAATGGGAGTAGAAATTAGCTCCGAGTAAACCCAAGGATGGGAACCCACCTGTTATATGAGGGTGTGATTCTTAGAAGCAATCCTTCTATTCCAGAACTACGTAGCCAACATAGGTTAAGACATCATGACTGTTATATGAGGGTAGAGAAGGTGGGTTAACCTGCTATATGAGGGTTCCCACCATTCTCAATAGAGTCACCTATTATATGAGGGTTACTCACAGATCATTCTTACCAGTGGAATGATATTGACACCCTTCTAATTGGGGTTACAGATTGGACCCCAATTAGCTATATTGCGTTATTTGGGGCATGTCGGTTAGATGACTACTTCCCATAGTTTTAGTACAGAATCAAGACTGTCAGATACAGTCATTCAGTCTCAGTAATTGAACTTAGACAGTTCTACAGGATTCAGGACTATCAGCTACAGTCAACTCAGAATAGTTAGGAACTCAGCTAGTTCTATCAGAACCTAGACTGTCAGATACAATCACTTAATATCAATTATTTTTGTTATACAGATATTAGTATCTCATGTTATCAATACTCAGACTCAGTATTCATGTTATCACGAACTCAGTTATAGTCATTATGTATTCATGCATGTATTCTCATGTTCATGTTATCCAGTAAGTTAGTATAGTTCATACATGTGAACCCTTTGCATTCATCCTACCTCACATGCATACCAGTATATTCAAACGTACTGATGCATTTTCACTATGGTGTTTTATTCCATAGGTTCAGAAGTATGAGCTCTAGAGCATCAGTAGTATTCCAGTCTTAGCATTCAGTGTTAGCAGTGAGTCCTCATCCTTTGAGGACATGGCCATTACTTTATTATCTCATTAATTAATTTATTAGTTGGAGTTATTTGGGGACATGTCCCATCAACTCCTTATTCAGACAGTTCAGTCAGTTAGAGGCTTTTCAGACTACAGTATGTTCAGATGATTTATTTAAGTTTTTTTGTGTATTTCATACCCATCCATTTGTTATGTTTTATCAATTATGTTACAGTTTTGAACCTTATGTCCTTATAGCTTTTATTTCCATATTTATACAATGTATTATGCAGTGTTTAGAATTTTAATGTTCCTCTTCATTCTTCTTTACTTCTTTGAAACTCAACCTCACGTTTTCTTTGTAAAGTGTTTACTCTGGATGATAGAGTGATAGGTCAGCCATATTAAAAGTATTTGAAATATTCATCTCACTTGGCAAATCTACCATATAGCATTGTCGCTGATCTACTATAGAATAGTGTATGGGCCGTACTTCTTTTGCCTTAATTTTCCTTAAAAACCAGTAGGCAATCTCTCCTTTCTAAGGTATACCATTACTTGGTCACCAACTTGGAATGACATTAGCCTCCTATTTTTATCTGCGAACTATTTGTATTTCTTGTTTGATGCTTCTAATACATCTTGAACCTCTTTAAATAATTCCGAATAGTTGTCACCAAAGGTCATAGATGATCTTGAATTCTTCCTTGTTGGTAGATTCACTAAATCAACCACATGTAATGCCCTAAATCTGGTACCTAAAATGTTACACAATGCTCATGACCCCGAAGGACTACAAGCTAACCCATGACTAATATCTGCACCTGTATACTACATAAAATACTGAATAATGTGGAAACATGAATTGAAAGGCCATAAGGTTCACATAACTGAGTAAAACATAACATCTAAATGGGGTATGAAATACCAAAAAAACAAAACTGAAAATACTAAAGTCTGAAACAAGTTAGTCTAGAAAGCCTCTAACTGACTGAACTATCTGAGTAAGGAGTTGATGGGACATGTCCCTAGATAACTCCAAATAATAAACTAGTTAATGAGATAATAGGGAATAATCAGGTCCTCAAAAGATGAGGACTCACTTTTAACTCTTACTACTGAAACTGGAATCTGCTGCTGATCTGGAGCTCATGTCTCTGAACCTATGGTATAAGACACCATAGCGCAAATACGTCAGTACTTTGAATGTATTGGTATGTATGTGAGGTAGGCTGAATGCATGGGGTTCATATGCATGAACAATAATAATAACTGACTAACTATCATAAGCGTGAGAATACATGCATGGGACATAACAACTGACACTAATATTGTGATAACATGATTATTGAATCTGAATATAACTGATAACATGAGTAACTGTATCTGATAGTCCTGAATATGATGGAACTACCAGAGTTACATACTATGTCTGATTTGACTGTATCTGACAGCCTTGAATTATGAAAAACTATCTAAGTTCTTTTACTGAGACTGTGGGAGGTAGTCATCTAACCGACATGCCCCAAATGATGGATTATAAATGAATAAGGATCCAATCTTTTCCTTGATTGGAAGGGTGTCAATACCGCGGCACTAGTAAGGACAACATATGAGTGACCCTACTATAACAGGTAACTCTAGTGAGAATGGTGGAAACCTTTATATAGAAGGCTAAGCTACCTCATCTACCCTTATATAGCAGGCTATGATGTCTCAACCTATTCTGGCTACATAGTTCTGGAATGTAAGGATTGATTCTAAGAATCACACCCTCACCTAACAGGTAAGTTCCCATCCTTGGGTTCACCCGGTGCTATTTCTACTCCCATCTGAATAAGCACTAATCATAATTTACTAAACTGAACATGGACTAAGTTACTAAGTTTCGTTGACAGATGGAAAACTACTAATATCTGACAACTAACTGAGTCATGAGATCATGGAGATTTTTCGTGTCATAAGACTATCGAAAGTCTAAGGATTCATAGCTTGACTGAGAGTATCGTAAAAATATGACATGACCCTAGGTACATAACTAATGTTTTGGGTACAAGTACCCCCAGGACTCGATGGAAGGAAACTGATCAAGCATAACTTACTTGAACATATAACTAACATCATAATCCATAATACATTTATAGAAGCATTCCATCAAAACACGTGATAGGCATAACTTGTACATACATGGAGATTTCATGATATCATACTAGTTGGGCGTTATTCCTTCATCTAGGCATTTAATCAAACACATGGTAGGCATAGCACATGTAGATAACATTATACAATAATTAATCATAATGATTCATCTCTAATTTCATCATCTAGGGATTATTCATAGGTTCACATATATATACATCTATACAAATCAATTCCACATAAAATTGATTACCCAACATTGATTTGAATTCAACTGATCATTCTCAATATAAACAAAACAAACCCAGCATGAAATTCATAAAGAAATCCATAAACTTAAACTTACAAAAGACATTCTTGGGCTTCATAGATGAAAGGAGTCCATGAATGAACACTATGCATACCTTGGTTCGTGATTTTGTAAAGTCTGATGGTGAAACCTTCTTGAATTTAAATCTCCAATAGAAACCCTAGCTTGTTCTTGAGAGAAACTTGAGAGAAAATAGTGTATTTTAGGGGAAGAATTACTAAATCACTTGTTATTGGGTTTAAATAGGGGTAGAAAATTAACCCTTTTAACCCTAAACGCATCATTTAATTTCAGTAAAATTTCCCAAACTGGGACCCTGGTGCGATACGACGTTATCGCACTGTGTCACTAGAAATTGAAAATTGGGAAATTGAGGGATGGCACGACGTGGAGCCATCGCGTTGCCCTTTCTTTTGAGACTTGGAACTTTGGCGCGACGCAGAGAAAATCGCGCTAAGACACTGGTAAAGGACAATTCTAAATTTGGACCCTGGCGCGACGTGCGATAATTATGGACCCATACTGGTATTTTCCAAATATCATTTCCTCTTGTGGTGCGGCGTGCCACTAACTAATATGGCATTGTTTTATGATGGGAACTTAAAATAGTCTAACTTCTAACTCAGTTATCGGATTTGGATGAATCTTATATCGATGGAAAGGTCATTGAATTTTTCACATGATAAAAAGTGAAAATTTTGAAAATTCCTCATGGAATAATTATCCTTCACTTTAGAAGATATACTGAACATTCTTGAGATAAAATTATCTAGGAAAAAGTATTGGGTATTACAATATTTCCCTCTTGAGAACATTCATCCTCGAATGAGACTGACTGAGAGGGAAAAAAAGACAACTGATGTACATACTAAACATGAATAACTGGAATATGATCTCATGAATGACATGACTGACAAGATGAACGTATAATACTGAACATGTATATCTGATGCATGTGTAACTGATTCATGAATGCATGACTGAATGTTCTGAGAAACTAAGTTTCTCACAATGAGAATTATTTCTGATGCATAATTATATATTTGAGCTGATACATGAATGAATGACAGAATACGCAATGGTACTTGATACCAAGTTTATACTGGGAACATGAACATGAAACTGAATACCAAGTTCATGATGAACACTGATCATGAAACTAAGTAAGCTTAAAGAGAACTGTTACCTTGAGCTTAATCTGAGTTGGCAAAGAAGAGGTGAGGATACTTGGTATGCATGTCTGCTTTTGCTTCTGAAGTAGCTCCCTCAAAGGACTGATTTCGCCAAAGAACTTTAACTAGAGGGACTTTTTTGTTCCTCAATCTACGATTCTGATAGTCTAAGATTTTGACTGGAATCTCTTCATAAGAGAGACTGTTCTAAACATCAATACTCTGAATAGGGACTACAACTGATGGGTTACCTATGCACTTCTTGAGTAAAGAGACATAAAAGACTGGATGAGCTGAGGCTAGATCTAAAGGTAATTCGATCTCATAAGCTACCTTCTTGAAACAACTGAGAATCTTGAAGGGACCGATGTTTCAGGGACTAAGTTTCCCTTTCTTGCCAAGTTGCTTTACTCCCTTCATGGGAGAGATCTTTAGATAGACACAGTCACCAATCTAAAACTCTGGATATTTTCTACGAACATCTACATAAGACTTCTGTTGGCTTTCAGCAGCCAAAGTCTTTCTCTAATTAACTGGACTTTTTCTAAGGTGTCAAATACTAAGTCAGGCCCTATGACTGAGGCCTTACTAACTTTGAACCAACCAATTAGAGATCTACATCTCCTACCATAGAGAGCTTCAAATGGAGCCATCCGAATACTAGAATGATAGATGTTATTTTATGCAAATTCATTCAAAGGCAAGTGGTTATCCCAACTTCCCTTGAAATTAATTGAACACGGTCTTAGCATATCTTCTAAGGTCTGAATGGTCCTTTCTGCTTGACCATCTTTCTGAGGATGAAAGGTTGTACTAAGATGAACTTGGGTACCAAGACCCTTTTGAAATACTTTCCAAAAGTAAAAGGTGAACTGGGTACCTCTGTCTGAGATAATAGATAACAGAATACCGTGCAATATGACCATCTCCTTGATATAGAGTTTGGCATAATCCTCAGCCAAATAAGAGGTATGAACTGGAAGAAAATGAGCTGGTTTGGTTATTCTATCTACAATGACCCAAACTGAATTGTGCTGATGATGAGTTCGAGGCAAACCCATCACGAAGTCCATGTTCACAACTTTCCACTTCCAAGTAGGAATACTGAACTCCTGCATGGACCCACTAGGATTCTGATGCTCTATCTTAACATGCATACACGTAGAGCACTTAATAACAAACTCTACAACATCTCTCTTTATCCCTCTCCACCAATAAATCTCCTGTAAGTTGCGGTACATCTTTATGGCCCCTGGATGAATAGAGTAGCGCGCACATTGCATTTCTACAAGAATTTGCTGCCTTAAGTCGACTACACCTAGAACACAGAGACGACCCTGACAACGTAAAACACCATCTATCCCATAGGAGAAAACCTCTACTCTCTGATCCTGAACTGACTCTTTCAACTTGACAAGGATGGGATCTCTATCTTACCTTTCTTTCACATTAGAAACTAGAGATAAGTTTGAACTACTCTGAATACATACACCACTCTCTAAAGAATCAACTAAGCAAACGCCTAGTCTGGCTAGCTGATGGACTTCTTGAGCTAACTTCTTCTTACTATCCTCTACATGAGAAACACCACCCATGGATATCCTACTAAGAGTGTCATCCACTATGTTGGCCTTGCCCGGATGATAGAGGACACTCATGTCATAGTTTTTCAAGAGCTCTAACCACCTTCTCTAATGAAGATTGAGATCTTTTTGAGAAAAGAAATACTGAAGACTCTTGTGATCTGTGAACACATCTACATGAACACCGTATAGATAATGCCTCCAAATCTTTAATGCAAATACTATGGCTGCTAACTCAAGATCATGAGTAGGGTAATTCTTCTCATAGGGCTTAAGCTATATGGAGTCTTAGGCTATGAACTTACCATGCTGTATGAGGACATAACCCACACCTACTCTGGATGCATCACAATACACTACAAACCCATCTGGACCATCTGGAAGAGCTAAAACTGGAGCTAAGGTGAGTCGAGTCTTCGACTCCTAAAAACTTTTCTCGCAAGGATATGACCACTGAAACTTGACTTTATTCTAAGTCAATCTGGACATAGGGGATGCAATAGAAGAAAATCCCTCAACAAACCATCTGTAATAGCTAGCCAGACCTAAGAAACTCCTAATATCTGATGGAGAGACAGGTTTGGGCTAGTTTCTTATTACTTCGGTATTTTGAGAATCAACTCTAATTCCATCACCGAAAATGATGTGACCAAGGAATGCTACTGACCTTAGCCAAAATTTGCACTTACTGAATTTGGTGACTAGTTGATGATCTCTGAGAGTCTGAAGTATTGTCCTGAGATGGTCTGCATGATCACGCTCACTACGAGAATAGACTGAAATATCATCTATGAAGACTATGACAAACATGTCCAAGTACTTCTTGAACACACGGTTCATCAAGTCCATGAAAGCGGCTGGGGCTTTGGTAAGATTAAATGACATGACTAAAAATTTGAAGTAGCCATAGCAAGTTCAGAAAGCTATTTTTAGAATTTCACATTCCCTAACTCTAAGCTGATGATAGCCATATCTGAGATCTATCTTAGAGAAATAACTGGCACCCTGAAGTTGGTCAAAGAATTCATCGATTCTGGGAAGAGGATACTTGTTCTTGACTGTAACCTTATTGAGTTGGATGTCTACACACATTCTGAGAGAACCATCTTTCTTGTGCACCAATAATACTGGAGCACCCCACGGGAAAATGCTGGGCCTGATGAATCCTTTATCTAAAGATCCTTCAATTGTTCTATCAATTCTCTGAGTTCTGCTGGCGCCATTCTGTATGGCAAAATAGAGATAGGCTGAGTATTTGGAAGAGATAAATGCCAAAGCCTATTTCTCTTTTGGGAGAAATTCCTGGAAGATCTTTGGGAAAAAAATTTATCAAGGAAAGCAGACGCAAACTCCTCCCACTCAACTGGCCCTGCATCATGTACCCTCTCTGACTTCCACTGCTTGAACCAAGTGTGAGCAACATCCTACAACTGATATGTAGATAGCTCAACACTCTCAATAGTAGTCACCCCCATCTACACCTGATCTAGGAATTCTCGAGGGTCTTTATCTGTCTTAGACCTGAGAAAGGATGGAGGATTCATTCGGGTGAAATCTTGAATCTTGGTTGTAGCTGAATTAGCCACTGGGTTGGCTGGAAAGATAGTTGATCGCTCATTATGGGTAGCTACTGACTGAGTTAGAGTGGTCAATGCGGTCCTGAACTCCACATGATAAACATGATCGCCCAAAGGTTCTTTGGGCTGAGGGGCTGACTCATTTCTTCTCTTAGGAGGCATATTCTAAAATAAAGAGAAGTAGCAGATTAGGCTAAGAGATTGACTTGAGATTATGCTCACTCGCATGACATGAATACTGAAAGAAGGAAAACTGTTCCTAAACATCTCATAGCCTCTTGCACATAAACATGGTGCGCAACATACCCATGTACAAGACTCTACTAGATACAGCTTTTAGACTTCCTAGGACTCTATTGAACTTAGCTCTGATACCAAGTTTGTAATGCCCCGAATCTGGTACCCAAAATGCTACACAATGCTCATGACCCCGAAAGACCACAAGCTAACCCATGACTGATATCTGTATCTGTATACTGTATAAAATACTAAATAATGTGGAAACATGAAAT
Source organism: Capsicum annuum (assembly GCF_002878395.1). Lineage (NCBI taxonomy): Eukaryota > Viridiplantae > Streptophyta > Magnoliopsida > Solanales > Solanaceae > Capsicum > Capsicum annuum. Next base: position 84,095,663 of record NC_061122.1, read on the forward strand.
AAAAAGACATAAGGTTCACATAATTGAAGTAAAACATAACATCTAAATGGGGTATAAAATACCAAAAAAAATAAAACTAAAAATATTAAAGTCTGAAACATGTTAGTCTAGAAAACCTCTAACTGACTGAACTATCTGAGTAAGGAGTTGATGGGATATATCCCCAACTAACTCCAACTAATAAACTAGTTAATAAGATAATAGGGAATAATTAGGTCCTCAAATTATGAGGACTCACATCTAACTCTGACCGCTGAAACTGGAATCTACTGCTGATCTGGAGCTCGTGTCTCTGAACCTATGGTATGAGACCCCATAGTGCAAATGTGTTAGTACTTTAAATGCACTGGTATGCATATTAGGTAGGCTGAATACATGGGTTTTATATGCATGAACAATAATAATAACTGACTAACTATCATGAGCGTGAGAATACATGCATAGGACATAACAACTGACACTAATATTGTGATAGCATGATTACTAAATCTGAATATAACTTATAACATGAGTGACTGTATCTGACAGTCCTGAATCTGATGGAACTATCTAAGTTCCGTACTGTGTTTGAGTTGACTGTATCTGACAGCCCTGAATTTTGAAAAACTATTTGAGTTCTTTTACTGAGACTGATACTGAGACTATGGGAGGTAGCCATCTAATCGACATGCCCCAAATGATGCATTATAGCCAAATTGAGGTTGAATCTATGCCCTGATTGGAAGGCTGTGAATACCGCACCACTGGTAAGAACAACATGTGAGTGACCCTAATATAATAGGTAACTCTAGTGAGAACGGTGGGAACCCTCATATAGCAAGCTAAGCCACCTCATCTACCCTGTCTATGATGTCTCAACCTATGATGGCTAATAGTTCTAGAATGGAAAGATTGCTTCTAAGAATCACACCCTCACATAATAGGTAAGTTCCCATCCTTGGGTTCACTTGGTGTTAATTTCTACTCCCATCTGAATAGATACTGATCATAATTTACTAAACTTACATGGACTGAGTTACTAAGTTCCGTTGATTGACAAAATACTATTGATATCTGACAACTAACTAAGTCATGAGATTATGGCGATTTTTCCTGAGTCATAAGACTATCTGAAGTCTAAGGATTCATAGCTTGACAGAGAGAATCGTAAAAATATGACATGGATCTAGGTACACAACTAATGTTTTGGGTACAAGTACCCCAGGACTCGATGGAAGGAAACTGACCAAGCATAACTTACATGAACATATAAATAACATCATAATCCATAATAAATTTATAGAAGCATTCCATCAATACATGTGATAGGCATAACTTGTACATACATAGGGATTTCATGATATCATACTAGTTGGGCATTGTTCCTTCATCTAGGCATTTAATCAAACATATGGTAGGCATATCATATGTAGAAAACATTATACAATAATTAATCATCATGATTCATCTCTAATTTCATCATCTAGGGTTTATTCATAGGTATACAAGAATATACATCTATACAAATCAATCCCACATAAAATTGATTACCCAACATTGATTTGTATTCAACTGATCATTCTCAACATAAACAAAACCAACCCAACATGAAATTTATGAAGAAATCCATAAACTTAAACTTAGAAAAGAGATTCTTGGGCTTCATGCACGAAAGGAGTCCATGAATAAACATTATGCATACCTTGGTTCATGATTTTGTGAAGATTGACGGTGAAACCTTCTTGAATTTAAATCCCCAATAGAAACCCTAGGTTGTTCTTGAGAGAAACTTGAGAGAAAATAGTATATTTTGGGTGAAGAATGACTAAATCATGTATTATTGGGTATAAATAGGGGTAGAAAATTGACCCATTTAACCATGGATGCATCATTTAATTTCAGTAAAATTTTTCCGAACTGGTACCTTGGCGCGATGCGGCATTATCGCGTTGTGTCACTGGAAATTGACTATTGGAAAATTAAGGGATGGTGAGACGTGGATCCATCGCATTTCCTCTTCTTTTATGACCTAGAAATTTTGCGCGACGTAGAGGAAATCACGCTAACATACTGGAAAAGGACAATTCTGAATTTGGGCCCTGGCGCGACGTGCCATAATCGCGGACCCATAATAGAATTTGACAAATGCCATTTCCTCTTATGGCTGGTGCGCCAATGACTATATATGGCATTGTTTTATGATGAGAACTTAAAATAGTCGTAATTTCTGACTCGATTATCGGATTTGAGCGAATCTTATATCGATGGAAAGCTCATTTAATTTAACACATGAAAGAAAATGAAAATCTTGAAAATTCCTTATGGAATAATTATCCTTCACTTTAGAATCTAATACTATACATTCTTAAGATGAAATTAGCTAGGAAAAAGTACGGGGTATTTCACCACATGTCTTAGAACTCTAGTACACATTATGGAGAAAGGGCTACGACCTGTAGATGTATGCTTAGAATTATTGTAGACAAACTCCGCAAGGGATAAATCTAAATCCCATTGTCCTTTCTTATCTCCACAGATGCATCGAATTAAATTTCCTACAAATTTATTCACCACTTTTATTTTGCCACCTTTTTGTGGATGGGCAGCGCTTGAAAACTTCAATTTTTTGTTGAATTATTTTCTTAAATTAAGCCAAAATGCAGCAAGAAATTTTCTTTCTCAATCTAAAATAATTAATCTTGGAACACCATGTTGTCTAACTACTTCTCTGAAGAATAGATTAGCTACATGATGGGCATCCGTTGTTTTACAGCTAGGGATAAAATGAGTCATTTTAGAAAATCTATCTACTATTACGTAAACAATATCATGTCCTTGCCTTGTCCTTGGTATGCCAAGTACAAAATCCATTTATAGGTCTTCCCAAGGTGCACTAGGAACTGGTAACGGCATATAGAGTCTGGTTTTTTGAACCTAACCTTTTTATGTTTGGCAAATGGGACACCTTTGTACAAACTTGTCGGCATCTCTCCTAAGTTGTGGCCAATAGTATCGTTCTTCCAAATTAGCAATAGTTTTATCACTCCTAACATGGCTTCTAAGATTACATAAATGCATCTCTCGAATCAACATGTCTCATAGAGAACCTTTGGGAATACATAAGCAGTTCCATTAAAGAGATATCAATCTTGTACCACAAAATTCTCTTCTAATGGTAAACCTTTCATTTGTTTCACCCAAATTTGCCCGAAGTCTTTATCATTATCTTATAGTTCTTTTATTTGGTCTACTCCTGGTAACTTAGCTTTAAAAGAAACCATGAGACTCGCACATCAGTTTAAGGCATCTGCCACTCGATTAGTTACTTTGGACTTATGGATAATAAGATGATTGAATCTCTCCAGGTATGCTACCCATCTTTCTAACATGCGATCCACATGTTTTTGACTTCTAAAATATTTCAAGGATTGATGATCAGTATGGATAATGAATTTTTTAGGCATTAAAGAGACCTCTCATGTCTTCATTGCTCTATAAACAGAATACAACTCTTGCTGGTAAGTACTCTATTTTTGTCTTGCTTCACTTAGCTTCTCACTGAAGAAAGCAACAGGTTTTATTTCTTGTGAAAAAATAGCCCCAGTACCTACTCTAATAGCATCATATTCCAAGCTAAAGGTCTTGTTGAAATCTGGTAACACTAATACAGGAGCTTGTGATAGCTTTTCCTTAATCTCCATAAAACTAGCTTCAACTTTTCCATCCCATTTGAACTTCCCTTTCTTTAAACATTCAGTGATTGGTGCCGTGATAGCACTAAATTTCTTCACAAATCTTCTATAGAAAGTGGCTAAACTATGGAAGCTCCTCACTTTAGAGATAGTTTTTGGAGTTGGCAATCCTTTTATTGCATTTATTTTAAACTCATCAACTTGAATCCCCTCACTTGAGATAATAAAGCCTAAGAAAACTAGTTTTGTTTCAAGGAATACATAGTTTTTCAAGTTAACATAGAGCTCATTATCCTTTAATACATTCATCACCTTTTTGACATGTTCAAAATATTCCTCCATATTTTTGCTATAGATCAATATGTCATCAAAATAGACAACTACAAACTGTGAAAAAAATGGATGAAGAACCTAATTCATTAGGGGTATGAATGAACTAGGAGCATTAGAAATTCCAAATGGCATAACTAGCCATTCATACAACCCCTATTTTATCTTAAATGCAATCTTCCATTCATCATCGAGCCTAAATCATATTTGGTAATATCCGCTTCTTAGATCAAACTTCAAAAATACCTTTGATCCACTAAGTTAGTCAAGCATGTCATCCATTAGTGATATAGGAAATCTGTACCTTGTAGTGATTTTATTGGTAGCCCTATTATCCACAAACATTTGCCAAGATTCATCTTTCTTTAGCGTGAGTAGTGCTGGTACAACACATTGGCTTATGCTTTCTCTAACATGTCCCTTACATAATAACTCTTCTACTTTCTCCCTTAGAATTGTATGATCTTTTGGGCTCATCTTATATGTGGTAGGTTAGGAAGACTAGCACCTGGAACAAAATCTATTTGATGTTGAATATCCCTCATAGGAGGTAGATGTTGAGGCTCTCCAAGTATTCTTTGGTGTTTAGATAACAGACTTTGCATCTCCACTATTATTTCTTTTATTAATTACTCATCTCCTTTGATGACAAATGCAACACATAATTTTGATTTCTTCAAGTCTTGACCAAATTCTTTTTGATTTTGAGTGATGGTAACATACTCTTCTCCTCTACTTCAGAGGCATTATTAGTATTCTTGTTTGGAAGTATAATGATTTTTTATTTGTTCCAAATGAAAAAAATACCAATTGTCTCTTCCTTTATGTGTGGTGTTCACATCATATTTTGAGGGTCTTTCCAGAAAAACTTGACATGCATCCATATAAACCATATCACGTAGAGCATTTGATCGATAATACTTACCCAAAGAAAGTGGTAACCAACATTGTTTGGTGATCCTGATCTTCAATCCTTTCTAAAGCCATTCGATAGTATATGGATTTGGGTGATCATGTGTCTTAAGATTTAAGTGTATAACCATGTTTTAAGAAACTAAATTCTAACAACTACAACTATCAATTACTAATTTGCATACTTTTCCATTCACAGTGCATTTGCTTTTGAATATCCTCTTTCGTTGTGTCTCTTCAGGTTGCATGGTTGAGCATAGAAGGCGTTTGAACAAACATACTATTTCTTCTCCCTCTTCTTCATATAGTTCAAGTCCACCTTCACTTTCATAGTTGTCCACCTCTTTATCACTTTCATCACGACTAGTGGTACTGACAAACTACCTTCTTGGAAAGTTGCTTGATATGTTTCCCTCTTCGTGGAACTTGTAACACTTGATCGTATTAGATGGTTTCTTATCATTATTTTTCTAGAAGATGGTGCTTTTTCATATTTCCTTGCTTTAGATGGAATAAACTTCCCCTCCTCTTGGAATGGAGAAATTTTTGATATACTTTTTGGGCAAGAATAAGACGCTGCTTTATAATACTTCTTGGTCTTTATTATATCTCTCAGTTTTCAAGGAAAGTGTTTGAGATTGATCTATTGACCAAATTTTTTGTATTCCAAGATGTTCTGGATAGAATCATTGAGACCATTGATATACCTTGCGACTTGTTGGTCTTTATTTTCTGAAAGATTGCACCTTATTTATAATCTTAAGAACTCCTCTGTATAATCTGAAATAGATTTATTACCTTGAACACAGTTATAGAACTGAAGGTACAAGAGTTGTTCATAATCTGCAGGCAAGAACCTATCCTTTAGAAGTGCTTTCATTTATGGCCAATATCTTACACGATTTTCACCCCTCAAACGAAGCTCTTCTTGATATGATTCCATGAAGCTTCAGCACGTCCTTTAATTTATATGGCACTAATGGTGCTCGACGTTCTGGAGGGATGTTCATAATCTCAAAGAATGTCTCCACCTCATATATCCAATCAAGAAACCCTTCAATATTTATGTTACCATTGAAAGTTGGGATTTTAGCCTTAATCTTGTACATATCTCCATTATTTGCATGACCTCTTCTTGGTTGTGCATAAAGATCATATTTCTCCACATCATCTTCCTCTTCAACATATTAAGCTCAAGGTTGTCTCTAGTTTCCAGCAACACCTCCTTGATTGTTTCTCACTAATACAACAAGTTCTTCAAACCTCCTAGTGAGTTATTCACGAAGAGTAGCGATTTGCTGATCCAATCTTTCTCCTAGGTTATTCACCCTAGTTGTAAGGTTGCTCTGATACCAAACTGATGTAGCACACTGTTTAGAGAAACTCTCTAATGTAATAAATAAAGTAAACCATACAATTTTGTTGAAGGAACAACTTCAACGTGTTGTAAGATAACACTTTAAAGACGATATGAATCCATGGGTAACAAAAGCTTAATCCAAAGCCCTTAAAATACAAGATCTAATTCAATATCTTAAAAAAAACACACAAAGTTTCATTAATAGAAGAGTTGAACTAAAAACTACATAGCTAGTGGGCATTGCCTCTATTTATAGGCTTCAAAAGACTTTGTACAACTCATTTACAAATCATTGACAACTCATACACAACTTATTAACAACTCATTGACAACTCATTTTCTTAATTGCTTAGTATTCTAGAATAATGCAAAAGATAAACTTGACAACTAGTAGAAAAATTCAAATTGACTTTCTCTTTCTATAAGTAGAAAAATTGATTTTTGATTCATAAAGGTTCTGGACTAGGTTTAGAATTTTAATGTTCCTTATCATATTTATCACTCCAAGCTCCAAAGTTCATATTTTTTTTTGATGATCTTCTTCTTAATTCTAGATAGTTTTGTTGGACTTGACCTAGTTTACTGCAATAATAGTAGTGATTATCACTAGTGAATTCATTGTTATGGTAACCTTGAGGTCTCTGCTACCTTTGTCTTAGAATTTAACTTACTCCATGATTTATAAGAGCCATTTCGTGATTTTTATCTTTGTCTATGTACTCTTCTTCTCCCGAGGTTATGGCATTAAAGGCTACATGCTTTTTCTTCTCTCCTTTGTTGTACCTGTTTATGTGATTTTGTTCATAAGCAATAAGATACCTCATAGTTTGTCATAGGTCATGTTGTGAAGATCCCCATCTCCTAGAATTGTGGATTTGGTTTCCCATACTTTTGGTAGACTTCTCATTAGCTTCTTGACCTGAAGGCTATTTGAGTAGATCATCATTAGAGATTTCAGCTCACAAACAATTTGTTGAATCATGCAAACATTGATTCACACCTTTATTTTCTTCTATTTTGAAGAGATTGTATCCATTGACTAAAGCACTGACTATTGTTTCCTTCACGTTTTCCTTCATAGGCTACTTATAGATTATCCCAATTTCTTTAAATATTTTGTAGGTTGATATCTTGTCATACTCTGCTTCGCTAACTACACAGTAAAGTAGGCTTGTCGCTCTCACATTAGTTTCAATTACCTCTTGTTTTTCTTTGGTGATTTCAAAGTTTTTGAAATCATTCAAAGTTAAGGATTCTTGATTCGTTTTCCTTCTATTTTTCCTTGTCCTTAAACCCTGGTATAGGTTTTGGTCCATTCTTGATGATCACCTAAGCTTGAAAATCATTTAATTATATGGAGATTTTGAATTTGTTCTTCCAATGTGAGTAGTATTTTCCATTGAAGTATGGTGGTCTTGTTGATGAGTGTTTGTCTTGAAGAAGTGCTTCTAGAATTTGGTAGTTGGCCATTTGATGTTTACTCTCATGAGGTTAACCAATACTTAATTGTTAGACTTACTGTGATACCAATTTAAATTTAAGAGGAGGGGGAGGGGGGTAAATTGAGATATTTTTTTGAGTCGACATCAATTTTGACAGTCAACTCACCTACAAGTTAGTATACATAATAAAACAGAACAAAACTAAAAGTGTACATAAAAGAGTAAGAAAGAACACAAAAATTTATACTGGTTTGGATCACCAGTGTAGTGCCTACTTGAGTCACCTTGGGTTTCAAGGGTTTCCTATAGATCTTTAACATTTAGAATAGAGTTATAGTAGTTTAAACAATTTCTGAATCTTAGTATGTTATTCAAATCTTTTGGCATAACCTCGACTGGTATAACTAAAATAACTCTATCGTTTTATTTTCTTTAACTATTGTAAGTAGAAGATTGCGAATCTTTTTGAAAACTAAAAGATGAGACAGGTGGATACTTTCCTGTGAATTTGCATGAGATGTCTTCCATCGTTAGTATTTATTTTATAGTCGTTGCCTCCTGTAGATTTTTTGCTCTTAAAGGAAAAATCATGGGATTTCTTCTCAATAAAGGATTTTTATTGATTCCTTGATTAAGGATTCACATCATATGGTACGTCAATATAAGATATGTCGATACGCATGTTGTGATCTTTATTTCTCATATGTTGAATCACATTTATACACGTCCATTTCAGATATATCCATGTAGTGGATATGATCTCACTTCTTTCTACAACTCTATGTGAAATCTGCTTTGCATAATTATTACTCCGTGATTATGGCCTTCCTTCCTTCTGAAGCTTTATGTCAAATTTTCTTTCCATAATCATTGCTCTGTGATTGCTCTCAGTACCATTGACTTTCTTAAGTTAAGGATATCCTGATATCTTCTTGTGATGCTATTCTAATTATAGCTTTGGGACGGTCCCCTTCTTATGGAATCCTTGCCTTGATCGCATTAGCACTGTGACCTGTATATTTTCTTTATTAGTTTGTCATTATTAAAACATAATATACTAATATATGAGGCTAACAATAAGCTCACTATGTAAATAGACTATCTCACTAACATAGATATGAGCTAAGCTCTCAGCACTAAAGTACATGTGAATAGGAATAAAGTATGGACTTGGTCAATCGATACACAATAACCCAAATACCATCAGAACCATAGCAATTACGAGGCAAACCACTAAAAAATTCCATGGTAATCCATTCTTATTTCCACTCGAGATGGACAATCTCTAAATCAAGCCATCAGGTCTTTGATGTTCTGTCGTCACTTGCTGGCAACATAGGAAACAAGCTACAAAATCTGCCATATCTTTATTCATACCACTCCACCAATAATATTGTCTCAAATCTCTATACATATTAGTTTTACCCAAGTGAATAAAATATCTGCAGTTGTGAGCCTCAAGCACAATTGACTGAATCAAGTCATCAACCATCAAAACACAAATGCAACTACCAAATCTCAAGACACCCTCAAAATCTGTGGTAGGCCTCTCGAACTCACCACTCAACATCTACTCAAGAATGATGCAAATCCTCTTATTCTCAAACTGCCAACTCTAAATCTGCTCAAATTGCAAAAACCTTACTTCAACCTTTGCAAGAATCTTTCTAGGGTCTAAAATATCAATTTGCACTATCAAGTTGGATAAGTATTGAATATCCCGTGTCAACAAACTTTGTAAAACTAAAATGCAATCCAAATTCCCATATTCACCATCTTCTTTCTCAAGGTATCCTCTACCATATTCGTCTTGCCCGAATGATACAATATAAAGATGTCATAATCCTTAAGCAAATCCATCTATCTATGCTATCTAGGTTTAAGCTCTCTCTGGGTAACAAGATGTTGAAGACTATGATTATCCATGAAGATCTCACAATGAATTCCATAAATATAATGTATTTAAATCTTAAGCACAAAACTTCTGCTGCCTACTCCAAATTATAAGTGGGGTAGTTGCACTCATGCACCTTTAGTTGTCTCAATGCATAGGAATGACACAACCTAAATATATCAATACATAATCTAAACCAATAGATGAAGGATCAAAATACATAATAAATCTCTTACCCTTAACAAAAAAGCCAAAATAGGAGCTGAAATGAGAAATCCCTTGAGTTTTCCAAAGCTTGAATCACACTCCTTAAACCATTAGAAAGGGACCTCCTTTCGAGTCAATCTGGTGACCTATGCTACAATGGTAGCAAAATTCTTTAAGAACTACCTATCATCATTGGCCAAGCCAATGAAGCAAATAACCTTAAATGGAGATGTACGTCTGGCCCAATCATAAATAGCCTCAATCTTTGATAAATCTTATATATTCTGTAAGATCCTCAAATTTTGATAATTTTATTTTTTTACCTTCCTACATGATTAAATATCAATTTTGAATTAAATTATATTTAGGGATATTAAAAGTGTAATTTGGGAAAGTTTTGGAATTTTTAAAAAAGGTTCGGGGCTATTTTGAAACTATGAGGTAGTGTGCCTCTACGATATCATAGGATAGGGAAATGGATTTTGGGATTTATGGCTCCGACTGAATCAAAGGAGCTAAAGGAGCAATTGAAAGATTTTCTTGATAAAGGGTTCATTTGTCCTAGTGTTTCTCCATTGGATGATGCTATACTTTTTGTGTGAAAGAAAGATGGGTATTTTTGGATATGCATAGATTATCATTAACTAAATAAGGTGATGGTGAAGAATAAGTACCCTTTTCCTATGATTGATTACCTTTTTTACTAGATTCAAGGTGCTAGATATTTCTCCAAGATTGATCTTTGTTCGGGTTATCATTAGTTGAAAATTAGGGAGTTTGATATTCCTAATACTATTTTTCAAACTTGGTATGGTCACTATGAGATTTTAGTTATGCCATTCAAGTTTACTAATGCTCCGGCTGTGTTCATGGATCTCATGAATTAGGTTTTCAGGCAGTTTCTAGATTTGTTTGTTATAGTCTTAATTAATGAAATCTTGGTGTATTCTAAGAGTGATGAGGATCATTCTAATCACCTCTAAATTGTACTGGAGACCCTTAAGGATCAAAATTTGTATGCTAAATTTTCTAAGTGTGAATTTTGGCTGAATGCTTTGACTTTTCTTAGGCGTGTTGTTTCTAGTGAGGGGATCAAGATGGATCCTAAAAATGTTGAGGCAATTAAGAGGTGGACTCTACCCATGAATCCAACCAAAATTAGGAGTTTCTTGGGTTTAGCTAGGTATTATAAGAGGTTTGAGGAGAGTTTCTCATCTGTTGCTGCACTGCTAATAAAGTTGACTCAGAAAAAGGTTAGGTTCTTATGGTCTAATGCTTGTGAGGATAGTTTTGGGAAATTGAAGGATAAGTTGACTTCTGTGCTAGTTTTGACCCTGCCCAAAGGTACTGATGATTTTATTGTGTTTTGTGATGCGTTGTGTATGGGACTGGGTTGTGTTTTATGCAGTATGATAAGGTCATAGCTTATGCTTCTAGGAAATTTAAGGTTCATGAGAGAAATTACCCGACTCACAATCTAGTATTTACAGTAGTGCTTTTTTCTTTGAAGATTTGGTGATTTATCTGTATGGGGTGCATGTGGATATCTATTCAATGAGAACAATGATACCCATATTGTACTATTATACTTTGGGTCCAAAATTACGTAAAAATCCCATGTAGGGCCTATTTATGAAATCACACTTTCCAGACCAACACAACTCCCATTTGTTCTCAATGAATATTTACCCTAAAATGAGTAAATTATGACCTCTAATAGTTCTACAATCAAGCCACTAAGATCTAGGGGTTTTAGAAAAAGATGGAGAAATTAACCATGAAAATAATGAAAGCTTACTACAAATTCGAAGGAGAAGTGAGTAAATTAGCTTCACCCAAGCTCTAAAATTAACCACAAATGATTCTCCCATATTTTACTACATTTTATGATTCACAATTCCAGAGAATGAATGAAAATAGTGAAAATCAGGCTAAGTAAGGCATTTATACCTTTCTCAGGCCCACATGTATCGCTTAAGCAGACACCGGGTTGCTTAAGCGATACTTGCTGCCGTAGAATTTGTCGTATAAAAGACTCTGGTATCTCTTAAGCAGAGTTTACTTATGCTATACACTCCTCTCTTACCAGAGTCTAGTAGGCCAAGCCAGATCGCTTAAGAGATCGACTGGTTGCATACGTGATACACTAGTACTAGCAGAAACTTGGAATTTTTCTAAGTCTCTAACACCCCCTCGAGATTCATCTGGAATTTTGTTTATGAAAATGAACTATGCTAACCTATTAAGTTTTATGTTACGGACTTAATGGCGTAGTCAAAATTTTTAGTCGAGGTCATTATGATGAAAAATGTGTCCCACACCCACTTGCCATTTTTCTTAACTTCTAGCCAACAGCCCAAAATGAGTCTAGAAGCCTTGAGACGCAAACCAAGGGTTCCACTAAACTAAATTTGATGCTCAATAGCTAATTTGAATCAGCAAAGGCTTCAAAATAGGAAATTGGCTCTAAACACCAAACAAACTGCTCGGTAACCAAACTATCATTTCCATTAAATCATAAATTACTTGGTGCAGCTATAGATAATCTATAAATTATGAAATAAGCAGAAATATAGAAAATTACCTAGTGGGTTATTACATAGGGGTATTCCAATACTAGTTGGGTCCAATTGTGGTAATCATGTGCTAGATGCTTTAAGGCTCAACCTACTACAAACTAGTGTTAATTATGGTGGTGACTAATTTACTTGTAAATGTGGCCTACTAATTGAGGAGTTGTGTGATATGATAAATGAACCTCAATTTAGTGATGGTAATGATATAGTTAGTCATGTAGTTAGCCATGTAGAATCTTTACTTAGATATGATAATTACCTAAGTGTTGATTTTATTTCTTATTCTTTTCATAAGGATATTGAGGTGGAGTATGAACTTAGGGATAATCTCTTATCAATGATGAAATGACTATTATAAATGATTAACATAGTGGTGTGTCTTATAATGTTGGAAGTGTATCACACTTGAAGGCTACCAATTGTTTGAAAATCTAATATGGTGTAATAATATACTTTTTAATGGAAGAAATCTCTTATTGGAAGGTGATATTATGTCTATTAGAAGGGATGGTGTTCAAAAGAAAGTTGAGGTATGTGCTATTATTATCTCTTCGTCTTTATGTCTTCCCATTCTTGGTCAAGTACTTAGTGTGCTTAAATCAATGTGTGAACCTTCCATGAGAATACTTTAGATGAAGTTTTACTTGTGTGACACCTTTCTGTATTATTTGTTAGCATATGATGATACTCATGTCTTTGAGTGAAATATGTAGTGCGAAGTCAAGAGTGCCGATAGGGTATATGGGTGTTTGCTTTCATGAAATCTCTTTACATTTGACCCCGATATTGAAATGGAATATGGCACTTATTATGTGTTGCTTGGTCAAGAGTACAAGCAAGTTGTGACTTGGAAGAGTCCATGGATTTCATGACTTCTTGTCACCTTCATAGGGTTAGACAATTTGAAGTATCTAATGGGATTCTTCAAATCATGCTTAATATCATGAATAGAGGGAGCACAAATTTTTGGGATGATCAATGGTTTTGGATTGAATTAGTTTCTAATCGATTCCTCCACAACTCTAGTGGCATGACTCAATTTGTGAACTCACTTCTCGTGGGAAGTTGTATTAAAAGGAAGAGTAATTTGTACCTAATTGTCATTATTCCATCCTTGGATGTTCTAACTTGTAGTGATTTTCTTTCTAGCTCTCTTGAGCAAGTTGGTACTCTTGTATATGGTAATATCTTGAATGGGGCTCATATTCTTATTTCTTTTCTCTACTCTCTCTTTGCATATGATGATGTCTATTTTTGGGTTAGATTTGCTTCATATAGAGTTAGGGGTTTATTGGGTTGGTCCATTTACTTTTGTGACCAAACTATGTGTGTTTTGTTATATCTTTGACCACAGTAATCCCTTATGGGTGTTTGAACCAATAATGAGTCCACCTTCGGTATGGTTTTATGGTGTAACAAGGAAACAATTATGTCTTATAACCTTTGTGGTTTCTTTTTTCCCTTATATTTCTCATCCTAAGATTCTTTGTTCATTGTACATTGTATTTCCCTTATTAAACATAAAGGATTCTTGGTTTTATTTCAAATTTGTGCCTCCTTAGAATGATGATATTAGTGTTAACCCTTGTTCTAACCTTCATACTATAATGATTTCTTGGTTGCTTGTCCTTCTTATGTTCTTGCAAGGTTTAGATTCCAGGACGAATCGGTTTGAACAAAGGGAGACTGATACGAACATAGTAAGCATGGGGAACATTATAAGAGGAGTCTTCATATATATGATAGCTTAAATGCCAAAGGATTCTATGAAGCAACAAATTCACAAGGCCATGAGCAATCAAGATGTCACTTGGGCAATCAAGAAGGGACCTTGAGGGTTATTTCCTAAATAGCCACTTTTGGGATTTTTTTAATAGGCTATTTATGTAAAGGCAATAAGTATCAATAGTTGCCTTAGATATTTTTCATTTTTAGAATTTGATGAATTAAAAATTGAACTACTTTGAGAGTGTAGGGTGGAATCCCTTTAGTATAGCCGTAGTGTCTGTGAGATTAGTGAAGGCCCATTGTTGATCTAAAACTTCATAACCTTGATTTTCTTAAGAGTTACTCATTTGTGGATTTAAATTTGGTTTCTATATTATAATTGAAATCAGGTTCTCGTCTTTCTCAATTAATTAATTTAATTAGCCCTTTTTTCTTCTATTATTTCATCTAATTTGAATAACTTATTTGCCTACTATCCTTGTTTTGTATTGTAATTTTCCACATTTTCAATATCAATTTTGTTGTTCCATTAGGATTGTTATCACAAGGCTATAAAAATGGAATGTCTCACCTTACTAGCATGATGCTTCATTTGCTTCAAATAAAAGGATTATTTAGGGTTCAACCCCTAGAGGATGCCAATATACACTGGAAGAATTTCATTGATTTGTGTCTTCCATTTGATATTTTCCACATTTCTTAAAAATCAATCCATTTGTATATATTTCCATTATCATTATCATAGAAGCGGTCTTATGGTTACTGGAGTTACCCACAGGATATATCACTTCCCGAGTAGAGCTTACAGAAGCATTCTTGGACAGGTTCTTTCGTCCTTCTCAAATTATCCAAATAAAGGATGAAATCATCAATTTTGTCAACTTAATGGTGAACCATTTTATAAATCTTAGCAATGATTTAACAAGAAGCTAATGTAATTCCCAAATCATGAGGTCACAGGAAAAAAAGTTTCTTCAAATTTTCTATAGGGTATTAGACCAATTGAACAAGACCATAGCCAATAATACAGCCAGAGGATCTATTATTAAACAATCTTATAGTGGTATAGTGGATTTATTAGATCAATTGATCAAACGGGGTCAAGGTTGGTAGAGAAGAGATATCGAGGTGGCTGTGGGATCTCCCTCCACATCTTTTATTAGACAAGATAAAAGGAAAAAAGATAAGGAAAGAAATGAGAACATGGCTAAAGTGATGACTGAACTTGATATTACCACTAAGCATGTAATGGGGGATCCAACAAAGGCAGTTAAAGTCTCTGCTTAAAAAAGTGTTAAAGATTATAATAGGAGGAAGTGGAGTCTCTTGATAAGGAAATTTGGTTCTTGTTAAACCACATAGGGGTTTCCCCTACCGATCAAAGGCAAGGTGGGAATCATGGTTGGAAGGAAGGGATTGTGAATGGAAGGACCATGAATCGAAAGACTATGATAATAATAGGGATTGGAGTGATAAATATCATAATAGATAGCGTGATTGGAGAGATTAAAATAGCGATCATGACCGATACATCCTTCCATATAATAAGATTAAGGTAAAGAGTCAAGCTTTGTTGATCCGAAGAAATTCAAGAGGGGAAATATCCTTGCTAGTATCTTAATGGGTGTTGAAGGGAGTGGTAGGATGTTGAGAGAAGTAAAAAGTGATTTCTTAGAACTGAACTAAATGGTGACCTCTATAAAGTAACTTGAAACCCAATTAGGCTGAATCCTAGCTCCTCTTAGTGCAAGGCCATAAGGTAGATTCCCTAGTGACACATTTGCTAATCCTAAAAATAATGATCACATCATGGCTATTTTTATTAGGAGTCATCCAACTCTTGGTAAGATGAAGACCTCAATGAAAGAGGAAGTAATGAACAAGCCAATTGATAGAGAAAACAGCTAAAAAGGTCAAATGAGCTAAAGATTAATGAGCCAATTATTGAAAAGACGAAGGTAGTTAAAGAAAAGGTTGAAATTGAGAAAGATACTCAAGTGATTGATAGTAATGCTCCAAAACTAGATGAAACTTTAGTTGCATCTATTCCACAAATAAAAATTTCTCCACCATTTCGCAAATCCTCAAGAATAAGGAAGATGATACCAAGTTCAAGAAATTCCTTACAAAATTTAGCAACCTATCCATGAATATAGCATTGTTGGAGGCTTTACAAAAGATGCTTGGGTGCGCTAATTTAATGAAGAACTTGGTCACAAAGAAAAGAGTTATGGATTTTAAAGTTGTTTAGGTGACTTACAATTGTGGTGCTAAAATGTCTAGAACAATGGTGGTCAATAAAAATAACCCCAATGCACACTATTCCTTACACATTAGGGTGTACAAATTCAAAAAAACATTCTGTGATATTGGGGCAAGTATTAATTTGATACAATTTGCTATATTTTGGAAGATAGATTTGGGTACCCCCAAGCCTACTATAAAGAGACTTTTAATGGTTGATTGTTCTAAAGAAGCCCGTGGGTGTATCGTATGATATTTTGTGAAGGTATCTTTATCATTTTTTTTTGCCAATTTTATCTTTTTGGATTGTGAAATTGATCAAAAGGTCCTCACATTCTTGGTATGACATTCTTGGCTATTGATTGAGCCTTAGTTGATATTAAAAATGGTGTAATAAAGTTTTGTATGAACAATATAGAGGTGTCCTTCAATATGTGTAAGTCCATGAAACAACCTATGGATTTGCAAGTTTTTCGGTGATTGATGATTAGGTGCTAACACCATGGAGGTAGACCTTGTGGATGACCTCTTGGTGGGTGTATTATGGAACTAAGAGAGTGAGGTTGTTGAAGAATATGATGAGGTAGTTTCTTCATTTATGGATCTTAGCTTTTTTACTAAAAATACTTGTAGGTAGGATCTTGATTTAAAAAATCGTGAAAGTCCACTCACCAAACCTTTTATTATTAACTACCTTAACTTGAACTTAAGTTGTTACCCTCACATCTTTGGTATATTTTCTTAGGTGAGAATAATCATTTTCCAATCATTATGGCGGATGATCTATTGCCTTGGCAAGTGGAGGCCTTGAACTATATTGTGAAAAAGTTTGTTTGTGCTATTAGTTAGACTATAGCAGACATCATAAGGATTGCTCCGAGAATTTTCTCTAGTAAAATTCAAGTGGGAGCTTGATCATGTTCTTAATGTGGAACACCAAAAAAGACTTAACCCACCTATACAAGAGGTATTCAAGAAGGAGATTATCAAATACCTTGATGTGGGTATTGTCTTCCCAATCTCAACTAGTGCATGGGTTAGTCCGGTCTAATGCAATCCTAAAAAGCATGGTTGATAGTAGTCCTAACTAAGAACAATGAACTTATTCCCATCCATCCAGTAACATTTGTAAGGTATGTATGGATTATCGTAAATTGAATTATTGGACCAAAACAAATCACTTTCCTATGCCTTTCACAGAATAAATATTGGATCGATTAACTGGGTGTGGATGATATTATTTTCTTAATAGATATTTGGGTTATAATCAAGTTTGTATTGCACCAAAATATCTAGAAAAGACCAAATTTATATATCCCTAAGGACCTTTCCTTTCAAACACATGCCTTTTGGGCTATGCAATGCAGTTGCTACCTCTTAATGATGTGTGTTGTCTATATTCATCGACATGGTACAGGATGGACAAGCATTTATGGATGATTTATCCATTGTTGGTGACTCATTTGAATCTTGCCTTGATCATTCGAGAAAAATCCTTGAGCGGTATGTAGAGACCAATCTTGTTTTGAACTAGGAAAAATATCATCTCATGGTCAAAGAGGGCATCAATCTAGGCCATAAGATTTCGTGTAAAGGCATCTAAGTTGATCAACAAAAATTTGAAGCGATTGATAAATTACGTCCACCTATTTCTATGATAGGTGTTAGAAGTTTTCTTGGTCCCGCCGAGTTCTATTGGCATTTAATTAAGGATTTCTCAAAGATTGATCACCCATTGTACAAAATACTAAAAAATAAGGTAAAGTTTGAACTCGATGGTGATTATTTAAGATCTTTAATTGTCTCAAAGAGCTTCTTGTGTAAGTTTCTACAATAATAGCTTTGGATTCGTCCATGCCTTTTGAAGTAATATGTTATGTGAGTGGTGTTCCTTTAGGTACAGTGTTGGGTAAAGAAGAGAAAGTTGTTCCATTAATCTACAATGCAAGCAAATTGTTGAATGATGTCCAATGTAATTACATGGTTATAGAGCAATAGTTGCTCGTGGTGATATATGTTTTTGACAAATTTTAGGCCTATTTTTTGGGTAAGTGATGGTACACACGAACCACGCAACTCTTAAATATATCATGGCAAGGAAATAGGACATACCTCAATTGATTGGGTGGATATTTCTTCTACAAGAATTTTATTTTCAGGTGAAGGACCAAAAGGGTTGTGAAAATGAAGTATCTATCCACCTTTCCCGCTTTGAATCCAATCATGAGAAGCTGGCTAAGATCAAATTTGATGACATCTTCCCCAATAAGCTATTCATATCACATTCGGGAAGTATTGAGCCTTGGTATGCATATTATGCTAATTACATTATGAGTGGCTTACTTCTGAATAATCTTAATTGTTATCAAAAGAAGAGGTTCTTGTTAGATGTGAAAAAGTACTTTTGGAATGAACTGTACTTATTGGAGAGTGTGCGGATAGTATGATTTATTGATATATCATGGAGTCAGAAATGACAACCATTTTTGAGGCTTATCACTCTTCTCAATTAGGTGGTCATCATGGTGGTGTTAGAACAACTGCAAAGGTTATCTAAAGTGGATACTATTAGGCTTCTCTTTATAGATATGCTTATTAGTAGGTCAAAACATATCCTTAATGTCAAATGAAAGGGGGTATTTCAAGGAGTCATCAGATACCTCTCAAGCCTAACCTTGAGGTTGAATTATTTGATGTATAGGTCATCAACTTCATGGGTCCTTTGATGAGCTCATATTGTAATTTGTATATCTTTGTAGACGTCAATTATGTATCAAAGTGGGTGGTGGTTATTTCTCTACCAAATAATAAAAGAAAAAGTATCACTTTATTCTTCAAGAAGTACATCTTTAAAGGGTTTGGGACTTCACAGGCAATCATTAGTCATGGTGGTTCACATTTTTGTAATCGGTTCTTTAGTGCCTTGCTTAATAAAAATAGGATGAAGCATAAGGTTGCAACTCTGTATCATCCTAAAATTAGTGGACAAGTAGAGGTTTCAAATCGAGAAATAAATTATATCATGGTGAAAACCATGAATATTGGTCGTATAAATTAGGCAAGACAACTTAATAATGCTCTTTTGGCATATAGAACATCTTAAAAACTCCTATCAACATGTCGCCCTACCAATTGGTGTTTATAAAGTCTTGTCACTTACCCTTCGAGTTGGACCATAAAGCTTTATGGGCCTTTTATAAGTTGAATATGAGTTGGGAGGATACCTCCACATCGAGAGTTGCTCAACTTCATGAGTTGGAAGATTTTTGACTTAAGGAATACGAGAGATCCCAGTTGTATAATGATAAAATGAAAAGGTGGCATGATGCTAAGATCGTAAAATAATGTTTATTGTTGGTGATGATGTGCTCCTATTAAACTCAAGATTTAAACTCTTCATGGGAAAGATAAAATCTAAGTGGTTGGGACCATTCGTGGTCTCAAATGTCTATCTAAGTAGGGAAATAGAGTTAGATGACCATAAGAAGGCTAAGGCAATACCATGTGGGTGGACCTAGAGTGACTAAGGTTTAGTCATTCCATTTCAAGGATACCAAGTGATGAACAAATGATGTTGTGCCATGATGATAACTAAGGTGCTTCTTCAGAGGCAACCCAAGGTTTATTCTCATTATTTTATAGTTGTTCGAGTACTAATTGTTACTAGTTTTGGGTGTTTACAGGTGATCTAGTAAGTTGGGAAGTGTAAAGGTAGGTTTGGGTGGTCAAAACCATATCTCAAGGTGATAAAAACCACCTGTGGCCACATTCCTTACACCTTCATGCGCATGTGGTCGGGCGTGTGTGTAAGACCTCATAAAATTTCAACAAATTTATTTTAGACCCTCCTGCGTACGTAATGCTAATTTTTTACTTGAATCATGTTTAGGGATGTTAAAAGTGTATTTTGGAAAATTTTTAGAATTTTTAAAAGGGGTTCGGGGTCATTTTAAGACCCGAGGCAGTAGGCCTCCGTGATAGTGGTATGCCATGGAGGTTAGCCTCTACGATAAGGAAATGGCACCAAGGCTACCCTCTGCGATAGCAGCGTGCCACACTCCTATATAAATTAGCCCATTTTTAGTTTATTTCACTTAGGGTGAGTGGCTTTTGGTCTTTTTACCCCTCGCATAACTCTTAGACATAAAAGTAACCCTTTTTCTTCAGTTTTTAAAGATCAAACTTCACTATTATCCTGTCTAACTCAAAACCCAAAAAAACCAAGGGTTTAATAAGGAATTTACCATTAAAGCTCCAAATGTTGAATTCTCTTCAAATCGTTCTATATTTCATACAAGTTGCTCATCCCTAACTTTTAATTTTACATATGGTATAAATTGATTAGATATTCATGTGATTTAAATTGTGGGTTTGAAATTGGGTTGAGTAATTTTAAAAAGGTTTACTTTAATTTCTTTCCCATGTTTCAAATTATTTATTCATGCCTTAATTAATGGTTATAGGGACTTAATTAGTGCATTATTTTAATGGTTGCAATGAAGGACATGGGTATATCTAATTTAATGGAATTTTGTCTTGGTAACTGGATTAATCTCAACCACCTTGTAAGTGCTGTGACTTTTCTAAGGAATGTTCTTTCTAGGGAGGAGATTAAGGTGGATCGATAGAAAGTTGAGGTAGTCAAGAAATGGCCTAGACCCATGATTCAAACCGATATTAGGAGGTTCTTGGGATTGTAGGGTATTATAGGAGGTTTGTGGACAACTTCTTATCTACTATTTCTCTGCTGACAAAGTTAACTTAGACAAAGGTAAAGTTTTTATGGTCCAATGCTTGTGAGGGTAGTTTTGAGAAGTTAAAGGATAAGTTGACTTCTTCATTAGTATTGACCCTACTCGAGGATACTGAAGGTTTTGTTGTGTTTTGTGATGTGTCCCATATGGAATTGAGTTGTATTTTGATACAGATGGTAAGGCTATAGCCTATGCTTCTAGGCAGCTTAAGGTTCATAAGAGGAATTACCAGACTCATGATCTAGAGTTGATGGCTGTTATCTTTGGATTAAAGATTTGGTTCCATTATCTATATGGGGTGAACATGGACATTTAGTCAGACCATAAGAGCTATCAATATTTGTTTATGCAGAAGGAATTTAATCTCAGAAAGATGTGTTAGCTTAAACTACTTAAGGATTATGATATGATCCTTCACTACTATCTAGGTAAAGCTAATGTTGTTGCTTATGCTCTTAGCAGGTTATCTATAGGGAGCCTATCATACGCTGATAAAGAGAAAAGAGGATTAGGAAAGGATATTCACAGGTTGTCCGAATTGGGATTTTGTATTTTGGACTCAGATGATAGAGGAGTGATTGTTCAGAAAGTAGTTAAATCATCTCTTGGTGCTAATATGAAAGTGAAGCAGGCTTTGGATCCCATACTTATGCAGATTAAGGATGATCTGGGTTGGTAAAAGGTTATGGCTTTTGATATTGGGGGAGATGGTATTTTAAGGTACCAAGAAGGTTATACGTTCCTGATGTTGATGGGCTGCGAGAAAGAATTTTGACTAACGCTCATGAATCTAGATATACAGTTCATCTAAGTACGACAAAGATGTATCATAGTTTGAAAGAAATCTACTGGTGGAATAATATGAAGAGGGATGTGTCAAACTTTATGGATAAGAGTATGGTTTGTTATCAAGTTAAGGTTGAACATTTGAGGCCTGGTGGCATGTCTCAAGAGATAGAGTTGCCTACGTAGAAGTGGGAGATGATTAAAATGGATTTTGTTACAGGTTATCCACGATCTCGCAATCAATATGATTCTATTTGGGTTATTGTGGATAGAATGACCAAGTCTGCTCACTTCTTGTATGTGAGGACAATCTACTAAGGAGAGGATTATGCTAAGTTGTTTATTCAGGAGATTGATTGTTAAGTTGCATAGGGCACCAATTTCCATCATTTTAGATTGAGGTACATATTTTTCATCTCATTTTTGGAGTACATTTCAGAAAGGTTTGGGTACTCAGGTGAACCTTAGAATCGCTTTCCACACTCAAATGGATGGACAAGAGGAATGGACTATATAGTATTTGGGAGATATGCTAAGGTCATGTGTGATTGATTTTAAGGGTAAATGGGTTGAATATTTTCCTCTTATTGAGTTCGCTTACAATAATAATTATCATTCTAGCATTCAAATGACTCCTTTTGAGGCTATTTATGGTAGAAGGTGTAGGTCTCTTCTTGGGTGGTTCGAGGTAGACGACATTAGGTTGTTTTTTTACCAAGCTATGGAGAAGGTCAAGGTAATTGAGAAATACTTAAACTGCTCAAAGTGGCCAAAAGTTCTATGCAGATGCGAGGTGAAGAGAGTTGGAGTTTGAAGTAAGTGATTGGATATTCTTGAAGGCTTTTTTGGTTTAATTTGTCTTTTTATTAATCAACTTAAAAGGAGTTTTGAATATATGTACAGAAATTGTAAACTTTAAACCTATGTGGCCCAAAAAGGATATTCTTGATGGTGTCTCATATGAAAAGAGTCATGATGATGGGAAAAAGCGGAAGCTCAATCCTTGCTACATTGGTCCATATTATATTGTAAGGTGAATTGGTAACGTCGTCTATGAGTTGGAATTGCCTGCGAGTTAGGGCTTCATTCATCCCGTTTTCCGTGTGTCTATGCTGAAAAAGTATTTGGGTCACCTTTCTTTGATAATGCCAGTTGAGAATGTTGGTATTACGGATTCATTGGATTATGAGGAGGTCCCGGTTGATATATTAGATAAACAAGTTCATATATTAAGGTCAAAAGATGTAGCTTAGGTGAATGTTCATTGGAGCAATCAAAAGGTCAAAGAAGCTACATGGGAGGCTGAAGAAGATATGAAGGCTGAGTACCCATTTTTATTTCTCTAGTTGAATGAAAGTACTTAAGGTATGGGTTTCGTGCCCCTCTAGTCACATTTTGAATTTGTCATTTGATTCTAATATATTCTTGCTATTATCAGGCTACAAATTTCCTAACTCATCATTAGGGGATAAATGATCCTAAGGGGAGATAATGTGAGACCCCACAAAATTTCAATGAATTTATTTTTTACCTTTCCACATGCATAATGTCAATTTTTGTCTTGAATCATGCTTAGGTATGTTAAAATGGTGTTGTGAGAAAGTTTTGGAATTTCAAAAAGGGGTTCGGGATCATTTTGGAACTCCAAGGTAGTAAGCCTCCGTGACGGTGGCGTGCCACGAAGGTTAGCCACCGCGATAAGGGTATGGCACTGAGGCTACCCTTCGTAATAGAAGCGTTCCATGCTCCACTATAAATTTCACCCATTTTTTTTCACTTAGGGTGAGGGGGTTTTGGTCTTTTTACCCCTTGTACGACTCTTAGACATAAAAGTGACCCTTTTCCATTAATTTTCAAAGATCAAACTCCGGTATTCTCCTCTCTAACTCATAACCCAAGAATGTTCAAGGGTTTTACCAGGAATTTACCATTGAATCTCCAAACTTTGAATTCTCTTCAAATTATTCTATATTTCAGACATGTTGCTCATCCCTAACTATAATTTTACATTATGGTATAAATTGTTTGGATATTCATGTGATTTAAATTGTGGGTTTGAAATTGGGTTGAGGGAATTTGATTGGGTTTGATGTGCTATGGTTCATAGCACTTACAATTCTTAAACATAGAGAATATGCATTTACTTATGGCTATTTTGTTGGATTTGATGTGTTTTTGGAGTGATTTTGCAGGAAACTAGGTTTTGGGTGCTAAACGGAAGAAAAAGTTTAAAAGTTAAAGTTTTAGACTACTTACCAAGGAACTTACTAGGAGTAGGTTCCACTTACTTAAGTAAGTACCCAATTAGGTGTCGAAACTTGGTCTCCAGAGACTTAAAAGCAAGAAAAACAAGACCCTGACACTTACTAAGGGCACCTACAGCCCGTAGGTGCTACCTACAGTCCGTAGGTGTTAGAGAAGGTTGCGGAACCATGAAGTCCAGAGAGTTTTTCATCACTTTTGGAGGTCAGCGCACTTACCAAGGACCACCTACGGTCCGTAGGCAGTGCCTATGGTCTGTAAGTTACCTTAGTAAGTGGTCACGGACTTTAATTTTCCCAAATTATTTCAAAATCATTTCTTTGGGTTTCTATGTAACCTACATACACTCCTATGATGTTTTTAGTCATTATTATGTACGTTTAGTCAAGTTGTCCTAGTTTATTTATGATTTGATTTCTAGGGTTTTCTTATAATATATAAATACCCTTTAGAGTTTTTTTAGTTAGAGATACAATAGAGAGGCTGGGATAGGCTCTTGGGGGATACCATATACTCTTATTGTTCTTAGTTTGATTTTGGTTTTGTTATCCAATTTGAGACTTTGGGTTTTATTGTTACACTATTGTGAGATTGATTCTGTAATTTTGTCTGAGAATTCCATGATTAATCTCATAACTATGAGCAGCCAATGTCTAGATAATGATTTTTGCATGTATTAGGTTTTCTAGATAATTTTGTCTAGAAGCCCTAGCGATTAATGAAGTATATAGGAAGTTACAAGCCATTCTAGAAACATATTCTTGCATCTATTAGGTTTTCTTCATTCTTATTGATTTCTTAGAGGTGGCCAACGTTAAGATCTCAACTATATTCACTACTTGCTTTATAAGAGAGGTAGATAGTAGGAAAAGAAGATCACAAAAGTAATTTGGAGATTAGTTTTTGTTCTAGGCTAATCAACATCATCTACGTAAGATGATTATCTTTTATCTAATAACTCAAAACTCAAACGGTGATAGTTAACTGGGATCAAAGATAAGGTTTAGTATAGCAACACCCTAATGCTCAAAAGGTAAAGGGTAAAATCCATCAATGAGTCCACAAGACAGTTGACGATACATAACTCACCAAATTATACAAGATAGGTATTGGAATAGTTCGATAATGCATGATAAGTCTATAGAGTTAGAATCCAGGGGGAACACAAGCCTAGTGTTTTTCTTAGACTGTTCACAACCAAAAGCATCCAATTCTTATTACTTCTTTCTAGTTACTTAAAATTTTGCCTCATTTACTTTTTGTACTTCCTAGTGATTTTAACATGTTTAAACAAGATTTCTAACATATTCCCTGTGGGATCGACCCCAACATAGTTGGGTTACTATATTTTGACATCAATCACTTCATACTTCAATTGGAGATGTAGTTTGAAAAACATCAAAAGTTCAGAATTGTTGCCTGGGAATACAGTTGTAGATTAACTAATTGGAGTTGCTGAAGCTATTAGGGTTTACTTTTTTATTTTTCTTTGGGAATATGCTAGTGCATGCCTACACTTCTTGATATGACAACTTGGCCAGTGAAGGTATGGAGTGATAAAGACTTCTTTATTAGTGATCCTTATAGTGTGTGAACACAAGGATAGCCTATTGGAGACGTTGACACACCTTGTCCAAAATAGTATGAGGTTATTAAAAAATTTGATAGGTTTGGCTTGGATATTCACCACCTACAAGTAGAGCTAGATGAAAAAGTTGCTGAGTGTAATGCCCATTAACTTATTTATGGGTAGTGTGTAACTGAAAAATTGTTGAGAAGCCAACTTGAGGAGTTAAAATTAAAGGAGTCAAAAATTGCTCATACTCTTACAGATCGTGCCACACTTAAGGAGATCATATTAAAGCTATGTGGGGGTGTAAAGAAGAATGTGATTCCTGAATTGGGGCGTAAAGGACCTCATTCGAATAATTTTTCCACATTGTGTTTGGACAGTCAGATCTTGATTGAGTCATACTAACCTTAAGAAGAGTGGAAGAAAGAGGAAATATATGTCCATTTTCTTGAAGTTGCTGAGGCAGAATCAATGAATTACATTCTATACATAAGGGCCAAGAAGTACAATATGCCTCATCTATTGCTTGGTTCCTTTATATTCATACAACCGTCCCTTGAGCATAGTGGCAAATAATAAAACAAATTAGGGGTGAAATTCATAAGTTTAAAGTGGAAAGAGAAAATTAGAGGCCAACTCTTGGTTACCTTGATAAAGTTTAAGTAATCAAGGTACCCATGGCCTTGTTGGTGAAGTTTTAGTAACTAACCAAGCCCCATCATGCAGCAATTTTAAAATAGGAGCTGCTTAGGAGGCAACCTAAGGTATTTAATTGTTTGTACATATTATTTTGATTGACTTTAGATCTTCGTACCTATGGTGCCATATGTAAGTTTCTAACTGTCTTGTTTTATAGTGTCCCAATGCATTAGGGACAATGCATGTCTTAAGTTGAGGATGGGGATGCTTGTGGGTTTTAATGTCCTCTTGAGATTTTTGTTTTCATGCCTCTTTTCTCTAGAGTCTTATTTCTAGTAAAGCTGACATGTTTAGGCATATTGTGTTTTGTTTTGTGTTGTGTTTGTTTAACTAGGTGTAAAATGAGTATCTAGGGCCGTTAATGTACTTTTTCTTGATTTTTGAGAAATATAATACCCCTTTAAAATTTTGTTTTAGAACTGTGTGATAAGTATATACATGTGACTATTGTGAATCTTCTTATGGCATTAGGATTAGGGATATAATAGTCATATCTAACATTTGCATGAACCAGATAGATATTAGTTTGTTATGCAACCTTGTGCAACATGTGTGAGATACTACTTAGTTCCCTTTGTATGTTGAATTCAGAACTTGCCGGATTCATCTTACCTAGGTTGTAGGATAGTCAGTTCGAAAATAATCATAGGCCATTTTTTATATTAGTGCCCTTTTAGCCTAAATGACTTTCCATGTGTGAATAAGTATACCTTGATCCAAATTTTAAGCCTTATAGCCTATTTTTTTATTACACCTTTCATATTCCTATTTGTGCTATAATGAACCTACTTTGGCCTTGGTCTTCCTTAGACATTGTACACCTCCATTCAGGAAAATATTCTAAGTTGAGGGTGGCTATCATAGGGGTGTGTAATGTGAAGTGGGTATGAAAAGGGGTAAAATAATAAAAATGATAGTAAGGTGGGTATGGTAGAAAAATAAATAAAAAGAAAAAGAAAGAATAAAAGTAACCACACCCAACCTGAATATGCAATAAAAGAAAAAAAGGTGAAATAAGTGTGGAATAAAAGAAATTGGTTAATAAGTGGACCCCATAGTAAGTGTAGTGCCAATGAGGCTTAGTCACTAAAATGTCCGTATGTACCATACCATTACCCCAAGCCTGAGCTACAAGTAATAAGGTCTTATAGTTATCCTAACTTGATTGTCTGAAAACTAAGGTAAAGGAAATAAAGGCAAGCCTATGGTATTTGATGCACATTTATTGGAACTTCTCTTATGAGTGTGATATCTCTTGACTGTACCTATATTTACATGCATGATTTCATATGGGTGACTGGGACTTCTTTGTTGTAAAGGCACACGGGTTGTATTGCTAATTGCTTACTTGTTTGGTTAGTGTAACTTGTTTATATGCATAGTTGTTTGTTGCAAATGTAATTCCATAGCTTGATTCCTGTGTGTCACATTGTTTTTCTTTATAGATATGGACAGATGGTTTTAAAGTGTTGAACTTGGAGAGGGTAATGAATGTGTTTTGAGCTAAATTTGATGATTGATTGCCATAGGTATCTTAGGTTTTTCTTGGTTAAGCATCGTCGTATACTTTGTTGTGTTTTTGTTACATAAGTACATGAAATGTTCTAAGTTGAGGGTGATGTCAACCAAAACTAACCTCTAAAGAAGTATGTTGCGTGGATGTCAAATATAGTAACCCGAACCCAGTTGGGGTTTAACCCATGGGGCGTTGAATAATATCTCAAACTTGACAAAATACATGAGAAATGTAGAAAAGTAAATGGGGAGAATTTGAAGCCAAAAGTAAATAGTAAAAGAACTTGAATGCTTGGGTTTGTAAACAGTAGAAGATGAACACCAAGACTATGTTCCCCCTGGCTTATCCACTCTATAAACTTCTCAGGTTCAACTTACCTATTCTTTTGCTTTGCAAGTTAAGTCAACAAGCTATGTATTATCAACCATCTTGTGAACGTGTTGATCAATCTCATTCTTTACCTTGTGAGTCTCAGGGTGTCTCTTTATTGCCCCTTGCTTATAAACTCAGTTCAACTTTCACCTTTTGATCTCAAGTTGATTAGAAGAGATGGCAAAATTATAAGATGGACATAAATCTCAAATTACTGTATTAACCTTCTTTTCCTGATCTCAAACTCCCTTGTGACGTTCTCAAATATGGGCAATCCTCAAGATTTTAAAGTAGCTCCGAGCCCAGTTAATATGAAGAAGATTAAGATATGCGCAACTACAATTGAATAGATGAATCTCCCACTTCCTCTACGTAGCTGATTTGTTAGGTTTCCCAAAACCCTAGTCAAGGAAATTAGCCACTAATGTTCATGAAACAATCCATGATAATCAATAAATAACACATGTAATTAACTTCACAATAATGAGAGAAACAAAATCCAAAGTATTTAATTGAATAAGAACCCAAACTCTCAAGAATAAAATCTCAATGATCAAAGTATGCTAAAAGTAGTAAAAGTAATGTAATAATGCATAACCTAATAAAGGAATAACCCAAAGGTATTTATTGTATCTCAAAATAATAAAGAAGTCCGAGTTAAAATGGAATAAGAAAAGTATGTCGGCACAGGTTACAACTCATGTAGTCTACTCGTAAGGTTTTCTTACAAGTCATATATAGCCATTCGTATGCATTCCAGTAATTGATCTTCAGGGCTTCAAGCCTCTGTTGTCCTTAAGATTCATTTCCACAAGTCGTATGTTATCCTTACAACTTTTGCTCTTCACTCATCATCACTTGAGCCATAGACTTTTAGGGCCTTGAACACTAGTCTCTGTATGACTTCTCCTGATGATTCATAATCATATCTTATGACTCGTAATTTTCTATGACTTCAACTTTGAATTTTAGTTTTCTTTTCTGCTATCTTTATGATAGATCCTTATGAATCATATGATGAATTTATGACTTATATATGAGACTCATAAGATGGACAATCTTTTCCATCTTTAGCACTTTTCTTCCATTTTCATTCCAAGACCACTGTTAACCTATTTCACTTACACACTACAAAAAACCACATCATATCTACAAAAATAACCTAAGTCCAGGCGCTAATTCCTTATTTTAAACATCGAATGTGCCGTGTTCTCACAGCGCATCAACACCCCCAACTTAAACTTTTACATGTCCTCAGGAAAACCACAATTTATTTACAAAAATTTATACTTATAAAGATACGATGCTTGACTTCGAGTAGTCTCTGACATAATTGGTTACTGGTTTTTTATTCAGCTTAAGAACATCTATGTATCCCCCCTTATCTTTTTTATCAAAATACTACTGTGTATAACGACTTAGTGCAACAATATGTCATGACTCAAATCCTTAGGTTATGATGGAACTTACCATAACCCAGCAGAAGGAAAGCCAACCTGTATACTGGAACGGCTAGTAACAAACTACTCAATAATGTAAGGAAAAGAATGTAGAATATATGAAATAAAGATCAATATATAGAAGAATACCAAAACCTAGTAGTAACAGTACAAGAGCTTCTAATATAAAAAGAGTACAAAAGTGAAATATCAAGAGATACAATGATAAAACTTATCTCCATATACAACTTAGAGACTAGTCTAATACATAAGAAAGAGATAAGTAATGCTCCAAACGTCAGGAGCTCACTCTAAGTCTCTGAATCAGGGATGCTCCGTACAATGCACACACCAACGATGATAACCCATACTATGATCTGTAGGCTACAAAACTGTAGTATGAGTACCAAACAAATGGTACTGCCAACTGAGCTCCAAGGATAAAACAGATATATACAACATATAAACAGAGTGAAAACTATCCCAAAAGCCCCGAAATCATTTGACAAGTCAATGATATAATAAAAAACTATCCTGCTCATGTCCAAGAGTCTAACATAATAAAACTAAGGAACAATCAAGGCGAACTATCCTATTCTAGCTACATTAAATATACGTCAATGTTATACCGTATATCCCAGGTTAATATACGAATAAAGAGCAAAAGAAAAATATATATAGTATCATACAAGGTGAAAAAATGACTATACAACATATACAACGAAGGAAGGGATATATGGTAGTATCATAGCTTCATATAGCTAGATATATATATACGTATATATACGTATAAACACGAGGTCATCTCAAAGCATAACTAATATCATCATATTCTCATTTAGAGTCCTCATTATATTAGAATTGGGATTTAAATACTATCATACTCGGAGTTTCTAATCCACATGGCTAGACATGAAATAATCGTGCATAATAATGCAATCATAAGATAGGAGAGGCCGAAGACATACCTCAAATCCCGATACTGGATCAAAGACCAATCTGTCATAAGCTAGCGATAATAATAATCATAATAATGATAAGAACAATATCAATAAAAATGTGAATAACAGGCTACTCCAAACAACCAAATACCTAGCCGATCCTATGAGTACCTCCACCACCCCAAACTCGGAAGGTCCAATCAACATATGACAACACATGGTATATTATTTACCCATATCTATGAAACCATCCCATACAGGCTAATAGATATAGGTGTATACTAGTGATAGGCGATGTGCATGCAGGAATGGATACAAGGTACATAATCACTATTAACAATCACATCATAAGCGTCATCATCATGACAATCATTATCGTGATCAACCTCCATCCTTGCCAGGAATTAATATATCATCATAGTATCACCGGCCTTGCCAGATATCAATATATCATCATAGTATCCTCCGTCCTTGCCGAGTATCAATATATCATCAAAGTATCCTCCCGCCTTGCCGAGCATTAATATATCATCAAAGTATCCTCTGGCCTTGTCGGGCATCAATATATCATCAAAGTACCCTGCGACCTTGTCGGACATCAATATATCATCAAAGTATCTTCCAACCTTTTCGGGCATTGATACATCATCAAAGTATTCTCCGGCCTTGTTGGACATCAATATATTATCAAAGTATTCTCTGGCCTTACCAGGAAGAAAATATATTATCAAAGTATCCTCCGGCCTTGCCGTGCATCAATATATCATCCTAATCATCAATGAATATATATAGCAACATACTAGGTGCACATAGTCAAGTCAATATACTCGCAACTATAATCATAACATTAAAAAGATAACTATCTTATCATTATATTCTATTTGCTTATTATTTACTAGTCAAGACTCATTATTATACCGCTAGTTTACTAGTCATCACATGATCTCTAGGTATCAATCTAACCGATTCTTCACATAATCATTAATCATGGAATAGAAACTAACAATTAATCTATAATTATACAAACCCAATGTCTAGTCAAGGTTCACTATTAAACCATAATCGTCATCTATTCACTATTCATCATTTATCAACTAAACATCTTTTATTAACTAACACCAATCAATATCTAATAATCATTTACCAACTAATCCTCATTATTAACTAGTCTTCATTATAAGCTAGTCAGCATCAGTAACTAGGTATCATTATCACTAGCATCCCTTATGACCTAGCAATGTTAACCACGTTATCCCCACTTAACAACTAATCAACATTAGAACTTGTTTTCAATAGCAACATATCATTAACATCAATAACCCATCTTCATAGCCACGTATCAACCCTAGTCAATGCTACCATATTACTAAGCAAGGCTCATTAGATAATATATTTAGAATTCTAAGCATTAAGTACTATAGTCACCTAACAGATAATTAGTTACCATGTATCTTATACCATAATTAGGAAGAATAATCATAAGATCACATTTCATCTATAATCATATCAATAACTAATATAATAATCATAAATGTATTGAATCTATGTATGCCATCATCAGTATTCAATCAGTGAAATCATAAGCATCATACCATACCTTCCTCCATCCCATACCCAAGAGACATATATATATGAATATATATATATATATATTCATGAACTGTAACTGCATCCACTATAAGGATAAATACTTCCTAGATATCCAGTCGATATCATCTATTAGCCCTCAGTCTAATAATATATCTGTAATATTTATAATATCATCATCCCGTTTCCTCATTTCTTAGTAGGTTATCAGACATGGGGGACCGTTTCTTTTTAGTGTTCTTCTTTGGTGTTTGCTTCGATGATGGATCACGTTTAGGAGCCTTAAGTACATATTGCACAAGACCAATTAGTTATATGTAAGGAGTGGAAAGAAAAGAAAAAGAGTTTGGTGTCAGTGTGTCTTTATTGAACTCCTTACGATTGGGGGTTCTGAGTCGTAACTATTGGGTACGACTCATATGTATGAGTCGTAAGATAAATAATGTATCCATCCATGTTTAATGCTCATCTTACGAGTCTTTCTAACTAGTCATAGGGACAGTTTATGACTCATTACCAATACTCATTTATAGATCAGAAAAATCCCTATTATTTTTAACTGACCCAGTCATTATGACTCATGTTTATGATTTGTAGAAATTGATTACTATTCATTCAGGTGAGTTGTAACATTACCCGAACCCGCACTTCTTTTAATCCTTTATGTTATCAATGGATACGACTCTAGTAATTACTCGTTAAGTGGGCTTATGAGTCGTTAGGAGTCCCGTATTCATTAAAACATGAGGGTTTAGGTCAATTGGTTCCAATACTCAATCCACTACACAATATATTTCACTACCCCCCTACATTCATCCAAAAACATACATTTAAGGCACAAAGTTTGAGTTCACTCCCAATAGCACATTAAAAAGTAAAAAATTCAACAAATTGGGTATCATTGTTCATGTACACATATATTCAACTTATAAAATCCTAAACCTTGAATTATTTTTCAGATTTAACTGCATAAACAGGATATTTAATTAATAGAACTTACTTTACTTTTAGAGGTTTGGATTTCTTAAGTTTAACCACATTTTGGGCCCTAATTTTGTATGAGTTTGCAAATGTCTTGAGGAACAACTTGATTAATTTGTGTTTTAGAGCTTGATCAACAATGGAGGGAGTAGCTATTTTGAATGTCAAGTACCCAATTTGGGTGCCCTATTTTGTTTAAAACACTTATCTAGGCAGGGTTGACCTGCGACACCTGAATTGGTAAATTTGGTTACGAGTCATGCATGTGACTTGTAACCAATGCTTACGGGTATCAGAATCCCTCCCCTGTAAATACTTGGAACCTTACTTGGGTTTGAGAGTCGTAAAGACTCTTGTGACCACCTACTAGTTCTAGGTCGTTACGACTCTTGCTCATGAGTCGTGATTTTTTTTACGATATATGAAGTGTTTGTATGACCTAATTTCTAGAATTTTCATTTAGATCTTGCACTTGTTATTCCTGCACACTGAACACACATATTACCCAATATATTTTTAAGTACAAAACATGGGTTTCCTTCCATGAGATTCTTAATTAATGTCACGGCACTACGGGACTAAGTTGGATGCTCAAACATCACTCTAGCCTCATGGGTTGCCTCCCATGCAGCGCTTGATTTAACATCATGGCACGATGCAATTTCCTTGGTTATTAAGACTTCACCAAGGTTTATCTCAAAAATCATATTAATTTTCTTTGTGTTACCCATATAGTGCTTTACTATTTGCCCATTCACTATGGATGGGGCTTCTCCATCATGCTTCAATTCTAAAGCACCATATGGAAACACTCTTGTCATAGTAAATAGACCATACCACCTAGACTTGAACTTACATGGAAACAAACAAATTCTTTTTGAGTTTTATAGTAATACCTAGTCACCCTACTCAAATATTATTTTCTCAACTTTGCGGTCATGATGAAACTTCATATTCTCCTTATAATATGTAGAAATCTCATAAGCCCGGATTAAGAACTCATAAAACTCATTCATCTTATTCAATCTTGCCTTTGTTGTATCCTGCCACTCAAAATTCAACTTCTTCATTGCCCACAGTGCTTTATGTTCATGTTCCACAGGAAAGTGACATACTTTTAATACACCAACTGATATAGAGAAGCACCTATGGAAGTTTTGAAAGTTGTTAAATAGTCCCATAATGCATCATCTAACTTTTATGACCAACTAATCCTTTTAGCATTCACAGTCTTCGCCAAAATAAACTTTACCTCTCTATTTGACACCTCAACCTGTCTACTAGTCTGCGGATGGTAAGGTGATTCCACCTTGTGCTTCCCTCCATAATTTTCAAGCAGACTCTTAAATAGATGATTATAGAAATATAACCCATCATCGCTAATGATTGCACATTGTATGCCAAATTGAGAAAAGATATACTTTTTCAAAAAGGTTGTGACACTTCTTCATTCATTATTGGGGAGTGCAACCACTTCCACCCATTTTGACACATAATCCACTTCCAAAAGAATGTATTTCATACAAAAGAAGCTCACAAAAATGACCCATAAAGTCCACACCCCATACATATAATAACTCTAATTGTAAAATAGGGGTCATAGAAAGTTCATGGCCCCTAGAGCTATGACCTTACCGATGGCATTGATCACATGCTTAAGTAAAGTTATGATCTTCATTTTATATTATATGCCAGAAGTTCATGTCCCCTAGAGATTTTACCTTGCCACTGGCATTGGTCACAGGCTTAAACAAAGTCATGAGAGTCATTTTATATTGTAGGCCAGTAGTACTCACATTGCAAGATCTTATAGGCTGTGCGGGTTTCTCCATGTAGACCCCCACTGGTAAAGAATAACAAGTATCAAGAATGCTCATCATCTCTACTTTGGCGATGCAACTACAAATAACCTTATCCACACTGATTCAAAATAAATATGGTTCATCCAAGAAAAATTTCCTTACCTCATGCATAAATTTCTTTCTCTACTTGAAGGAAAGGTCTTCTAGGATTACATCACTTGTTAGATAATTTCCATAGTCAGTAAACCATGGAATTAGATCTTGAGAAACAGCCAATATCTGCTTGTCTGAAAATCTATTAGGAATCTCAAGTCCATCTTCAACTTTTGTCATCTCTTTCTCCTCAAGCCAAGAAAAATGATATGTAAACTTAATTCCAGTGCCTTTTTTGTCCTTGACCTTAAAATCAAACTCTTACAGCAAGAGAACCACCTAATTAATCTATGCTTTGCATATTTCTTTGATATTAAGTATCTCAATGTTGCATGATCAGTGTGTACTATATTACCTTCATCCCAATCAAATAAGACCAAAATTTCTCAACGGCAAAAACCACTACTAACAACTCTTCTTTAATAATTGTGTAGTTCTTTTAAGCAGGGTTTAGTCCCTTGCTGGCATAGTAGATGGGATAAAGTATCTATTATTTTCTTTGGCCTAGGACAACTCCTTGGGACACTCCATTTATGTCATACATAATCTCAAATGACAAGGTCCAATCAGGGACACGATGATAGGAGTCGTCATCAACTTCTCTTTTAGACATTAAAAATCCTTCAGTAATTCTTCATTGAAATCAAACTTTGCCTCTTTCTCAATAAGCCTACAAAAAGGATTGGCAATCTTTGAGAAATACTTGATTAATCACCGATAATAACTCGCATGTCCTAAAAAACTTTGAAAATACCTTTACAGAAATTAGTGGAGGTAATTTCCCGATCACTTCAATTTTATCTCTGTCTACCTCTATACCTCTTTTCAAAATCTTGTACCCAAGCACAATACCTTCTTTAACCATGAAATAGCACTTTACCTAATTATGTAGCAAGTTGCATTCCTCACATCTATGAAGAGCATTTACCAAATGAACCAGGTAGTCATCAAAATAATCACCAACTAGCAAAAAATCATCCATGAATACTTCAATGGTGCCTTCTACCATATCAGAGAAGATTGACATCATATATCTCAAAAATATGGCTGAAGTATTATACAATACAAATGACATAAGTTTGAAAGAAAAGGTCCCATAAGGATAAGTGGAGGTTGTATTTTGTTCGTCTTAGCAATAGTGATTTGGTTATAACCTGAATAACCCTCTAGAAAAAAATACCACCTTCTGCCTGCAAGTTTGTCAATCATCTGGTCCATAAAGGACATGGGGAAGTGGTCCTTCTTGGTCTATGTAGTCAGTTTCCTATATTCCATGCACACTCTCCATCCTATGACTGATCTCATTGGCACTAGCTTATTTTTATCATTAGGCACAATAGTAATACCGCTCTTCTTCGGAATATATTGTACCGAACTGACCCACTTGCTATCAGCAATGGGATATACTACACTAGCATTTAGCCTAGTGATTATCATTTTCTTCACCACCTCCTGTATAGGAGGATTAAGCCGATGCTAATGTTTTATACTTGGAACATAGTCCAGTTCAAGTTAAATTTTATAAGTATAAAAACCAGGGGGAATACCCATAATATCTGTAATAGACTAACTAATGGCCCTTTTGAATCTCTGTAGCACTGATAATAAAGCTTTCACTTGTTACTATATCAAGTCAGCTACAATGATTACTGACAAATTATTGTTATCCATTAAAAATGCATATCACAAATGAGAAGGGAGGTTCTTTAACTCTAAGATGGGTGGCTCCTCGATAGATGGGCAAGTAGGTGGAGTAGTTTTATTCTTCAGATCTAGATAAATTTCTTTGGTGCAAAATTATATGAACCATTCCAATATAGTGCACACACCAATTCATTATAGTCATCAATACCATGGCTGTCAAAGTTTATTATCACTGTTGCTAAGGCTTAACACACAACCCTTCTTTAATAGGAACAATAATAGAAGAATCATCCCAAATAGTCACTGCACATACATTATGAAATGAATCTATCTCTTTATCAAACACGTCAATCATGGATATCACCTTTAACTCATCCAGCTATTGCATGGACTTGCATACATTGAATTATCACCTGCTGTCAAAGTCTACGTCACAATCGAATATCATGAAATAAGTATGAAATATGAAAGAAACCACCTTCTACAATACATTAGATAGTTGCCAACTCACTTTTAACCATCCAATATGCCAGCACTAGTCTCATGGTGGTTGGTTTACGAGCTCCCAACCCCAACTGCACAAACATAACTAGTGGCATAAGGTTGATACCGGCTTCTAGATCACATAGTTACTGAGTGAAATTTAAATATCCAATGGTGAAAGAAATGGTGAAAGCACTAGGATCCTCCTTCTTCTTCTCTACCAATGATTTAGTAGCGACAATGCTTCAGTAATGAATATTATTGGTTGGTTCATAACTGACTGTTCACTTCTTGTTTACTAAATGCTTTATGAACTTTGCATAGGCTGACATTTGTTTTAATGCCTCTATAAGTGGAATGTTAACAGACAACTCCTTCAATATAGGCTGTAATTTCTGATATTTACCTTCTTCTTGCTTCTTTTTCAACCTTTGAGGAAAATAATGGTGTGGTCTTGGGATAGACTACAAAACAGGCTCCTTAACCTTGTTATTTCCCTTATATTTCTTGCTACTACTCTCAAAATCGATAGAATCATCTTTATTCATTGAATCAATCAAGGTAGGTACAGGTAGATCCATGGTGGTTTTACCACTCTAAGTGGTAATGGCATGGAAATAACTATCATTCTTTGGGTTCTACACTATATTACTTAGAAGAGTGACAGGATGCCTTTGATTCAATTTGATCAACACCTGGCCATACTATTGCTCCAATTGTTTGATTGAGGTAGCATGTGTCTCAACCTTCTAATTCAGCCCTAATATATCTTCCTTAATACCCTTAAGACCGCTCGCTTGACTTTCTTAGCCTTTGACTAATTTTTAAAATATTTTCTCCATTTAGACTCAATATCTCTGCTACCTGGTGGGATATATCTGTCACTCTTCTCTTTGTAGTCATCCTTGCATCTCTAATCACCATCTTGGTCTCTGATACTATCTCAGTATCTATAATTGTAATAGTTCCGACCTTGATTCCCTTGCCCTTGGGCTTGAAAATCTACTAACTAACGATCAAGATACTTTGCTTCCTCTTCAGACTCGATTTCGTAAGTTCTAAAAGTAGAACTCTGCACCTCTATTATATTTACTTTCTTAGCACTCTTTGTTGTGAATTATTTTATAAGAAGACCAATGTCTATTTGAAGCTGGGGAACCTCTTGTCCAACCAAATCATAACCAATTGGATATTTAAATATCATCTAGCATATCTTACGTAATATACCACCAAAAATACATAAATGCACCCCCTGAA
Organism: Capsicum annuum; assembly: GCF_002878395.1. Classification (NCBI taxonomy): domain Eukaryota; kingdom Viridiplantae; phylum Streptophyta; class Magnoliopsida; order Solanales; family Solanaceae; genus Capsicum; species Capsicum annuum. The sequence goes on from NC_061122.1 coordinate 84,134,276, forward strand.
ATTATATCTAACATAGCTCTAGAACTGATATTCATAGATCTATAGAAGATTTCCAACAAATTAAACCCTATAATTCTTTGATTAGGAACCATACTCAGCTTGTTTTTGAACCAAAACTGTGCCTCATACATGGATTCTATGATAGTTGTCTAAAATTCTAATCTGTGCCTCATCTTTGCAGGAAGGAATAATCTATTCAAAAATTATCTGTACAACTCTTTCCTAGCAGTGATTGAACCACTCAAAAGCTCCCCTAACCACAGTGATACTTCCCTAGTTAGTAGAAATGGAACAACCTCAATCTCAAATCTTTTTGGTTCACCCTCAAAATAGTCAATGTATAGATCCCCAAAAAATTAGTAAAATGTGTGTTCACATCATCTGTCGCTATTTTTGAAATCACACATTTCAAGTTTAGCAATTAGATCATTGCACTAGTAATGTCGAATTTAACACTATGGAGTAGAGCAAGAGGAATTATGGCTCATGTCTTAGTACGCTCAACATATCCCATGTCCTCATCATCATCATATAGTTAAAGATTCTTATATGCTGGAATCACTGGAGCTCTGCCTCTTTGAACTCTATCTCGATGTTCGACCACTTGTCTTGGCCTAGCTAGTTTTGCTTGTTGAGCTAACCAATCCTCTTCAGCTAATCAAGCCTCCTCAACTAATCTAGCCTCTTCATCTACTTCTACTATTAATTTCCTAGTCTATCTATCTACAATATTTTGTGGATCAATAAGTGGGGAAGGAGGTACAATTTGAAGGTCTCAAACCCCAGCAAGAACATCATCATAAACTTGCTCTGACATTCTTCATGGTGTCTGTAGAATTCTTTTAGGCTTTGGATCTAATAGGATTAAGGGATTGCCTTTACTCCAAGTGTTTGTTATACACTGGTGTATACTAAATAAAAAATAAAAAATAAAACCTATGAATTTTACCAACTTTAATCAATAATTCACACTGTCTTCCCTGGCAATGACACCTAAATTTAATGTCGTCCAAAACTAACCTCTAAAGAAGTATGCTACGGTCGATGTCAAATATAGTAACCCAAACCAAGTTGGGGTCAAACCCATAGGGAAAATGTTAAATAGTATCTCAAAATTGACAAAATCCATGGTCAATGTAGAAAAGTAAATAGGAGAATTTGAAGACTAAAGCAAATATTAACAGAACTTGAATGCTTGGGTTTGTAAAAAGTAGAAGATGTACACTAGGACTGCGTTCCCTTGACTTCTCATATCTGTAAACTTCTTATGTTCAGCTCATCTATTCTCTTGCTCTATATGTAAAGTCTACAATTTATGAATCATTGACCTTGTGATTCTCAGGGTGTCTCCTTATTTCCCCTTGCCTATAACCTTGGTTCAACTTTTAACTTTTGAGTCTCACACTGATTAGATAAGATGGTTGAATTATAAGATGGGCGTGAATCTCAAATTACTTTTGTAATCCTCTTTTCCTAATCTCAAACTCCCTTGTGAGGACTTTCTTGAATATGGGCAATCCTCAAGATTCTACAGTAGATTTGGATTCAGTTAATATGAAGAAGATTAAGATACATGCAACTATAATAGTATAGATTAATCTCCCACTTTCTCTACATAGCTAATTCGTCTGGGTTCCCACAACCGCAGTCAAGGAAATTAGCTTCCCATGTTCATGAAACAATCCATAATAATCCAGAAAGAAAACATGTAATTAATTGTACAATAACGAGAGAAAGAAAATCCAAAGTCTTTAATTGAAAAAAACCCTAAAATATCAAGAACAAAATCTCAATGATCAAAGTATGCTAAAATTAGTAAAAGTAAAAGAAAAGTGTGTAATAATGTGTAACCTAATAAAGGAATAACCTAATGTGTTTATAGTATCTCAAAATAATAAATAATTCCTAATAAAAATTAAATAGGAAAAGTATATCGACACTCATTACTAGTTGTATGCATTCCAGTAAAGAGTTTCAAGCTTCTTTTGTCCGTGTGATTCATTTCCATAAGTTTTATGCAGTCCTTATGACACATGGTCTTCACTCATCATTACTTGAGACTTAGACTTTCAGTATCTTGAACACTGGTCTTCGTACGACTTCTTCTGATGAGTCGCAATTATATTGTATGACTCGTATTCTTCTATGACTTCAACTTTGAATTTTAGTTTGATTTCTACTATCTTTATGAATACTCCTTACGAGTTGTATGATGAATTTACGACTTATATTCCAGATTCGTAAGATAATCTGCCTTCTCTATTTTTAGAACTTTTTCTTCCATTTTTATTCCAAGACCATTGTTAACCTATTTCACCTGTACATTACACAAAACCACATAATATCTACCAAAATAACCTAAGTCCAGGCACAGATTCATTATTTTAAGGATTAAATGTGTCGTGTTTCCACAAGGCATCAGAAGGTCTTGATATGTTATGGATTCATAGCATTTACAATGATTAAACTATAAGGATATGCATGTACTTATGTCTATTTTGATGGATTTGATGTGATTTTTGACTGATTTTGCAGAAATCTAGGTTTTGGAAGCTAAATGTAAGAAAAAAATAAAAAGTTGAAGTTTTGGGCTACTTACCGAGGAACTTACTAGAAGTAGGTTCCACTTACATAAGTAGGTGCCTATTTAGGTGTGATAAATTGAATTCTAGAGGCTTAGGAGCAGGAAAAAGAATACCCTAACACTTAGTAAGTGAACCTATGACTAGTAAGTGAACCTATGACCCTTAGGTGCCACCTACAGTCCGTAGGTGTCAGAGTAGGTTGTAGAACCATGAAGTCCAAAGAGGTTTTCAGCACCTTTGAGGTCTGGGCACTTACCAAGTACCACCTATGGTCTGTATATAGAACCTATGGTCCATAGGTGACCTTAGTAAGTGGTCACTAACTTCGATATCCCCATATCATTTTGAAATCATTTTCTATGGTTTCCATGTAAGCTACATACACTCCTATGATGTTTTTAGTCATTATTATGTATGTTTAGAAAAGTTTTCCTAGTTTATTTAGGACTTTATTTCTAGGGTTTTCCTGTAATATATAAATACTCTTTAGAGTTTGTTTAGTTAGAGATATGATAGAGAGGTTGATATAGGCCCTTGGGGGATACCATATACACTTATTGTTTTTGTTTTTGTTATCCAATTAGAGACTTTGGGTTTTCTTATTTTATTATTGTGAGATTGATTCGGTAATTTTACCTATGAATTCCATGATAGATCTCATAACTATGAGGGACTAATTCCCGTACCTAGGGTTGTAGAAAACCTGGTGGATTAACAAAGTAGAGAAAGTGTCAAGTTATTCTAGATAAATATTTTTGCATGTATTGTGTTTTCTTCATTCTTATTGGTTTCTTAGTGGTGGACAATATTAAGATCCCGCCTATATTCACTGCTAGCTTCATAAGTGACACAGAGAATAGGAAAAGAAGGTCACAACAGTAATTTAAAGATTAATTATTTATCTAGGATAATCAGCATTATCTACATAAGATAATTATCTTTCATTTGATAACTTGAGACTCAAAAGGTTCTAGTTAATTGTAATGTAGGATAAGTGTTAGAAAAGAGACACCCTGAGACTCAAAAGATAAAGGGTGAAATCTGTCAATGTGTCCACAAGATAGTTAATGGTACATAAACTATCAGATTCTGCATGCAAAGTATTGGAATAGTTCGACAGTGCATGATAAGACTATAGAGTTAGAAGCCAGGAGAACACAATCTTAGATTGTTTATAACCAAAAACATCCAATTCTTATAACTTCTTTCTATTTACTTTAAATCCCCTCCCCCCATTTACTTTTCGTACTACTTGGTGATTTCAGAAAGTTCAAGCAATATTTCTGACATATTCCGTATGGGATCAACCCCAACCTTAGTTGGGTTACTGTATTTTGAGATCGATCACTTTATTCCTCAACTGGTGGTGTAGTTTTAGACACATCAGGGTTTACTTGAATTTCTTTCCCTATGTTTTAAATTATTTATTCATGCTAAATTTATGGTTATGGAGACTGAATTGGTGCATTGTTTTAATGTTTGGATGGGGGACATGGATTTCCCTAATTTGATGGAATTTTTTCTTGGTAATTCCATTTACCTCAACTCACCTCCTACACTTGTTTTTTAATATGAATAATTGCATGGTTTAACTTGTATTTTGGACCTATTTCATTGTACTAAAGTATTAATGAGTGAATATGGTTTTGGATGGCCTTGGTTTTGGATTTTAATTGAAACTTTGGAGTAGATTTGGTTCTATGAAACGGTTTGGAATGATTATATTAGCTTGCAAGCATATTGGTATGACGATACAATATTGGTAAATTCCTTAATGAATGCCTCCTGAGTTAATGATATTTTTATGTGTAAAGTATTTTAGTTTGGGCTTAAAGGGAATTGTGTAGCTCACTGTGAAGGTGTAGGTCCCGAGGGGATCACTAGAAACCACATTTGTCGGCATTGGGGTTCTATCTGACCATGTGTTTAGTGCACATATTATATAGGGCTATAACCTTGATGTCTTTATCCTTTCTTTGGTTCGTGCGGCTAACACACCCCTTCTAGTAGGGGGCTGGTCCCACATAGACCATGGGTGCCTTTAGGATTGGTTGATCTATATAGTTTAGGTGAAATATTTAAAATCTCATGTTCATGACCCTTGTCCCTATCCCGATATCCTATATATGTATATATAAATGTTGTCCATGTGTTTTTGACTAGTTTTTGACAATGAAATTATTTTATCTGTTTCCCTAGAGTTACATGCAAGTGGTCTCCCTACTAATCATCCCTAAATGCTACATCGTTTCATGATGTAGGGTCTAAAGGTATTTTTTTAGCTCTTGTGCAGCATAGGTGATTTCATATTCCTGTGGATTTGTTGTGATGTGGTGAGCCTTTCTTTTCCAGAAGGCGTTGTCATTTTGTTGGTTTCTTTGTTGTTTTCAATATTGTTTAGTATTCCATTTTGGACTTTTTTGTCCATAGTCAGGGGCCTGTCCCGACTTCTTTTTGTATTCGTGTTTGAGAGGCTTTTGTGGACAAGTGTGATTTGGTTAATTATTTGGATTCTTAGAATTATTATTTGACTTATCTATCCTTTTTATTACTGTTTGGTTGACTTCTGTTGTTTATATTTTTTGTCATCTTGACGTAAGGTTAAGGGGGTGATTTGCAGCCCATGATGGGCTTGAGATACGCGTCATGGCTAGGCCTAGGTTTGGGTTATGAAAAGCTTGGTATCAGAGCATGGTTTGGGGTTATTGGGTGTCCACAAAGCCATGTTGAGTAGAGTCTCAGTTTGACACGATGTGAAACTAGGCCACGTCGTATGGGCTCCTCAAGCTCACGTTGAACCGGAGGTCTCCCAGATAACCCAACCTAATCCTCAGATCAATCACAAGGGTTGGGTGAATCCCGACCATATAATAAGATAGCGGAAAATATACTACAAGTCATAACTTAAACATGTCTAAACAATTCATTAGATTCATCAAACTAACCAATATACCCAAGTCCACAATCATCCATAATACCTCTATATAAATCGATGTTTAGAAATCTAAATGTCGAGACAAGCTCCCAAAAATAGCAAAACCAAGTCAAAATAAGACCAAGTCTAAAGATAAGAGACCAAGAATGAATGTCTTACGAAGTAGGGAAGCTCACCACATCCAAGATTAATGCACGAACTTCTATGATCACCAAATCACTGTGCAGGAATAGAAGATGATCCTCCAGCCCCTATGTTACATGGGGACATAGAGTTCGGAGACGGTTAGCAGTTGGAGAGATAATGTAACTCAAGGATAAGGATAAAATAGAATCATCAATCAACAACTAGTCAATATATCATATTCAACCATATTCATGACCTTATCTATACATACAGATATATCACATACCAAACAAGTAAACAAGTCTTAACAACATTCTCAATGCACTCAATCATGAGACATAAAGTGGGGGATTCCGAACTTCCACACTTAGATTAAACAATTCTTATTAAGTATAGGACTTCAACCACATATAGGACTTCAACCACATTCACATATTATAAGGACTCTAACCATGTACTAACTCATTAAGAAAGGGACTTTAACCACACTCATATCCATTCAAGCAAGGGACTCTAACCACACACACATTCATTAGGGGAAGGGACTCTAATCACATGCTCACACATTAGGCAGGGGACTCTAACCTCATGCCGTATTCGATAGAGGACTTTAACCCAAGCCATTTCATTTGGTGAGGCACTTTATCCTCAAGATATCTCATTGTGCAAGGGACTTTAACCACAAGCAATTTCATTAGGCAAAGGACTTTAACCTCAAGCCATTTCATTAGGAAAAGGACTTTAACCTCAATCCATTAAGACTATCACTAGTTGACATTGGGACTCCTACCCTTTTTCCATACATCATCATCCACTCAATTCACACTTAAGGACTATAACCTAATTAGACAATTCAACATTATACATGACCACATGGTCCTCATAGGAGACTTTGTTGTTCACCCATTTCAATAGGCCAATGCCGTAGTTCAATTCATCACACAATTTAATGTGTGAATCAAGAACCTCACAAACTATTTCACATTGCACTAGCAATCTTATTCCACATTCTCACCACACTTTAGTTTAACTCACAATTCAAGATTATTTTTATATCTAGGGACTGTAACCCTTATTAGCCATCAACCAGCAAGATCATTAATCTTACAACACATGGCTCATAATACCATTATAATATAATTTATCAACTATTCATACTTATTGGGTCATTGCCCTAGTTCAAAACATCATCAACTTGTATCTAGAAAATTCACTTAGACATTTTAACAAACACCTAGTGTGCTTGGCTTTATGAAGGCTAATTTCAAAGTAGAAAGCATTATCATTTGGGTTACTCAAGACCCACATGTTTAACCACAAACAAGCACCTACATGTGCAAAACATAACCAATATCAAGCATCAACACAAGTCTAAAAAAGGGTAAACATTATTCATCATAAGACATAAAAACCCTTATCATTTGATTACAAAATATCCATGTACACTTACTCATCTGAGTTTAAAATTCGTAGTTTTTAAGTTATTTAGCAAGGGAGAGAGTTACATTCCTTAAAAAACATGATTCACCAAGAATCTTGGCTTCTTTTTGCCTCTTAAAGATCACCCTTGAAAACCCAGCCTCCAATTCTTCACAAATGGGTTTTGAGAGAGTATTTTGGGTCTGGAATACATCAATATAGATGTTTAGGAGATACAAACACACATATAGTAAGGGGAATTAGGGTTTTGGGTGAAGGAAATGACCATAAGATCCTCAATATAAATCTGGAAAATAAGCCCATGTAAGGGTACGACTCATTAAGGAACCGTACCCTAGGGTAAAAGTGGTACCCTAACTCATACCCTAGGCTTATCCTAGGTCACTTACACTGGTTAGGGTATTACTACACACCTTTGAGTTGTATACAAAGGATACAACTCACGCCCTAACCTGAATCCATCGTCATACCAAAAACATACTACTCCAAGCTAAGACTTCACTCTATATGATTGGTCTTGGTACAACTCGTACCTTAAGTTACAATTAGTTAGAGGCTCACTCGTATCTAGGAAAATTAATCTCCCTCACCACACTACCTAGGGTATAATAGGGGAGAGAGAGAAGGATACGACTCATATCTAAGGTGTACAACTCATACCCCTAGTCATTCCATGCCTAGTGATATCCAATAAAGAATTCTTCTCATGGTTGAAAGCCTAGGTGTTTCAATTCTCCCCCACTTGGATCATTCATCTACAAATGAGGGGTATGGCAAACATAAACACAAGTCGACACATTATTACACATCAAACCATCCTTTAAATAAGTTAGAATAAAGTACACCATAAGAATGTAACACATATTATGCTCGTTATTAATCAATCATTCATTTCATCAACTTTTGGACTCAAACCCACTACTTATCAAAACACTTACTCATTTCACAACTTAGGGACTTTAACCCGTTGACTCATCAAAGGTACTTACTTAATTCACAGACTAGGGACTCAAACCCATCATCAATCAAAGACATGAATCAACTTTAATGTGTTAGGGACTTAAACCCATTACAACAAGGACACACATAATTTCAAGGCATTAGGAACTTGAACCCATGGCCTAACAAGACCTAAATAAATTCAAGCTTGGGGAATTTAACTCATTATCTTAACAAGGCATAAATTAATTCAAAACATTGGGGACTTTAACCTATTATCTATCAAAGACATAAATCAAGGTAAGGACATTAAGACGTACCTCCATCACAAGTTTCCTAAATGGGAAACAAATGTAAATACTTGGACTTTATGTCCTCTTCCGCCTCCCAAGTAGCTTTCTCAGACTTTGGGTTACTCCAATGAACCTTCACCGAAGCCACTTCTTTTGTTTGCTATCTGTAAACATACCAATCGAATATCCTCACCGTGATCTACTCATTGGAAAAAGAGTCCAAGATATCAACATCCCCCAAGGGAACAACCACAGAAGGATCACCCACACATTTTCACAACATAGAGACATAGAAAATTGGGTGAAGGGAGTTCATGCAAGAAGGCAACTCCAACTCATACACAACATTGCCAATCCCCCTCACAATCGAGTATGGACAAATATACCAAGGACTAAACTTTCCCTTTTTATCAAACCATATCACTTTCTTCATGGGAGACACTTCTAAGAATACCCAATTGCCAACACTATACTCTAACTCCCTACGCCTCACATTCGTATAGGACTTTTGGTGACTTTGAGCAATTTTCAATCTATCACGAATTCCCTTTACCTTATCTAAGTCTTTGTGAACTAAATCGGGGCCAAGTAACTTACCCCTGACAACTTTGTACCACCCAATATGAGATCAACATCTCCTACCATACAATGCGTAAAAATGGGCCATGCCAATCCTAGAGTGGTAACTATTATTAAAAGTAAACTCAATCAAAGGCAAGTAGCCATACCAACTATCACCATAATCAATCACACAAGCTCACATCATCTCCTCCAGTGTTTGGATGGTCCTATCCGCTTGCCCATCCGTTTGTGGGTGGAAAGTGGTACTAAGGCACACTCTAGTACCCAAACCTTTTTGGAACTAATTCCAAAAGTGGGATGAAAATGAAGGACTACAATCCAAGATGATCAAAACCAGATCACTGTGCAACTTTATGATCTTCGTAAGATATAACTTAGCATAATCTTTCACCGAGTAATTAGTCCTCACAGGCAAAAAGTGAGTGGACTTGGTCATTCTATCAATAATGACCCAAATATAATCGCATTAATTTCGAGATCGAGGAAGACCGGTAACGAAATCCATAATAATTGCCTTCCACTTCTATTTGGGCAAAACAATTTCTTGGTTCCAGCCACCGAGTCTCATGTGTTCAACTTTCACTTTTTGACACACCATACACTTGGCCACATAGCTAGCCAGATCTTGTTTCATATTACCCCACCAATAAAACTATTTAAGATCATGATACATCTTGGTGGAACCGAGGTGTATAGAATAGCGAGATTCATGACCCTCGGTCATAACTCTTTCCCTTAATACATCGATGTCGAGAATACATAGTCTACCTTGGCATCTCAAGATACCGTCATCGCTAATTACAAAGTCTGCACCTTTGTGTAGACCCACGTTACTCTTGATCTTCATCAAGTCGAGGTTCAATACTTGTATTTCCTTTATTTATGACTGAGATACCGGATGCATAAATAGACCACTATCCTCGGTGTCCTCAAGTCAAACTCCAAGATTAGCTAAATAGTGAACGTCTTTCACCCATTCCCACTTATCCTCTTTTATATTGGCAAAAATTTCCATAGATAATCTTTTAAGAGTGCGGCAACTACATTAGCCTTACCAGGATGGTAATGAAGACTCATATCATAGTCTTTTAACAACTCAATCCATCTTCCTTGGCTGAGGTTCAACTCATTTTAAGTAAACACATATTAAAGACTCTTATGATCGAAAAAGATATCAACATGAACACCATTGATATAATGTCACCAAATCTTTAATGCAAAAACCATGGCTAACAACTGTAAGTCGTGAGTAGGGTAGCTCTTATTGTGAACTTTCAATTGCCTAGAAGAATAGGCCACCACCCTACTATGCTGCATCAACATGCAATAGATACCAACCCAAGATGCATCATAATATACTACAAAACCATCATTACCTTTGGGCAAGGCCAAAACCACAGCTAAAGTCAATTTATCTTTAAAATTCTCAAACCTACCCTCACACGCAACCAACCACAAGAAGTTAACCTTTTTATTTGTGTTAATTTGGTTAATAGGGCAGATATGATTGAAAAACTCTTTGCAAACTTTCTATAGTAATCAGTTAGACCCAGAAAGCTCTAAATAACAGTTTGATCCCTTCACTAGATATAACATCACCAAGAAAAGTTACGACTTTCAACTAAAACTCACACTTAGAGAACTTGTCATACAAACGATGATCCTTCAAAGTTTGCAACAAGGCATGGAGATGATCGATACGATCCACCTCATTCTTAGAATAGACTAAGATGTCATCAGTGAAGACAATAACAAACATGTCCAAGAACAGAAAAAACCCTATTTATCAAATCCATGAATGTCGTCGGGACATTAGTCAACCCAAAAGACATGACAAGAAACTCATAGTGACCAATCGAGTTTTAAAAGCAGTCTTAGGGATATCTGCATCCCTAATTATAAGCTGATAATAACCCGATCTAAGATCAATCTTAGAGAAGCACTTTGTACCCTGAAGTTGATCAAACAAATCATCTATCCTAGGAAGAGGATATTTATTCTTTACATTCACTTAGTTCAACTGACGCTAATCAATGCATATATGAAGGGAACCATCCTTCTTGCGCACAAACAACATGGGATCACCCTAAGAAGACATACTAGGATGGATAAAACCTTTATCTTAGTGGTCTTTCAATTGCTCTTTAAGTTTTTTTAGCTCTGTCAGAGCCATTTAATAAGGAGGGATAGAAATTGGATGAGTGTCCAATATAAGATCAATCCAAAAATTGATTTCTTTATCGGGAGGAACACCAGGAAGATCATCGATAAACACCTCGGGAACAAATTCTAGAGAAGGCTCTTCCGAGTTAGAATCTTTAACTCGGACCAAATGATAAAAATACCGCTTTAAAAACAACTTTTAGGCTTTAAGATAAGAAATAAACCTTTCCTTAGGCACTACGGAACCACCTTCCTATATAATGACTGGCTCATTAGGGAATTTAAACATGACCCTATCGGTCCGACAATCTAAGGAAGCATATAAAGAGTGCAACCAATCTATCCCCAGAATGACATCAAAATTGACCATGTCTAACTATATCGAGTCTAAAAGAGTATCTCTACTACCAATAGATACCACACAACCCTATAGACTCTTTTAACAACCACAGAGTCTCTAACCAGGGTAGAAAAAGAAAAAGGAACCAACAGACTCTTGGGAACACAATCAAGATGCACAAACACATACGGGGTCACATAAGAAAGAGTAGACCCTGAATCTAACAAATAATATAACTCATAGAATAAAATTCTCAACATATCCATGACAACATAGGGAGATACCTCAAAATCCTAGCGAGTAACAAGAGCATACAAGCAGTTTTGTTATTCATACCAGAAACAAAAACAAAAACAAACATAAGAGAGTAGATAGAGTAGAAATAGGAGCCTTGTTAGCCAAGAAGCTAGTAGAGAGGGAGACTCACATTGTATGTGCCCAATCTGATCATAACTAAAACATCTATTCTACTTTTTTTCACACTGACCATGATGAATCTAACCATAGAATCTGCAGGAAGGGCGGGGTAGAGCCGATTGAGCACCACTATCCTAGAATTGGGCACCTTGTGCCTATAACCCACCACTAAATTAAGGTCGATGATCACCCAACAACTTTGGATAAGGAGGGTGAGCACTAGTCAAAGAGAAAGAACCCAAACTCCCCCACTTCTTCCCTGGCCACTTACCCGACTCTCTACCACTAGGATCGAAAGACCTAAACTACTTCCCTTGCCTTTCACTAAACTAAAATTGCTTATTTTTCTCTTCTTACAGTTATTGCATAAACACAATCAAACTAGAAATGTTCATATTTTAAATCAACAAAGCTGCCTTACTCTCATGGACTAACTCACGAGACAATCTCAATACAAACTTACGAATCTTATACCTCATGTTAGAAACCATTTCAAGAGCATACCTTGACAATTGATAAAATTTCAAGGCGTACTTTTGAATGGACATCCGTCCTTTCTTCAAGTTCACAAACTCTTCTGCTTTCAATACCTCTAGAAAACTCTCACCCTTTATACCATTAGTATGAAACATCCTTCAATTGGTAGGAAGCAAACTCAATGGCCTCAACCTCCAAAGAATGTATGATTCGAAAGATCTTCTCCATTTCATTAACGAAGCCTTGAGGATCCTCCTCAACCTTCATACCCATAAACATAAGAGGGATCAACCTCATGAATTGGCCAATTTTCGTGGCCTAAAAAAATAATAGTTGGAGCACCAAGCTTTGATTTAGAGGCTACCAATTGAGTCAAGAGGTTGATAAAGCGACGAAACTCGATATTAGTAGTGTCCCATTGAGATTAAGGAATAGGAGGGTTACTCTTATAGTTAAGGTTGGTGGGGACAGATAGAACTCTATGAAGATGGTCATATGTCACCGCCCTAGACTGAGTATGAACTCTAAAAGTTGGACGAGTTTTGTCCAAAGGACCCTTAGTCAAGGCAGAAGTGTCTTCCTGAAACTTAAATCTCCTTAGAGGCATAATCTAAAAGATATCAAATGAAAATTAGAGGAATCCAAGACCTTAGAATCTATAGCTTTAGATTGAAACACAATAAAGGCAAACATTTTCTAAAATGTCTCGTAGCCTCTCTGTTATAAGTGTGGCGCACTTTACACCTATAGAAGAGACTCTACTTGGCACGACATTATGGAAAACCCAACTGACCATGAACTTAGGCTCTAATACCAACTTGACATGACTCAAAATTAGGTTTGTCATATAGGAAACTTAAGCCCACATGAATCGAAGGTCACCCCAATAAACTAACCTAATCATTACATCAATCACAAGGGTCGGGTGAATCCCAACCATGTAATAAGATAGCAAAAACATACTACAAGTTATAACTTATACATGTCTAAACATTTCATTAGATTCATCAAACTAACTAATATAACTAGGTCACAGTCATCCATAATACCTCTCTAAAAATCGATGTTTAGAAATGTAAATATCAGGACAAGACCTTGACAATAGCCAAACAAAGTCAAAATAAGACTAAGTCTAAAGATAGAAGACCAAGAATAAATGTCTTACAAAGTAAGGAAGCTCACCACTCCAAGGTCAATGCATGAACCACTTTGATTACCTTATTACTATGTAGAAAGAGAAGATGATGCTCCAGCCCCTATTTTGTATGGATACATAACATCTAAAAATAGTTAGAGGTTGGAGTGCTAGCATGTACCTCAAGGATAAGGATAAAATAGCATCATCAATCAACAACTAGTCAATCTATCATATTCAACCATATCCATAACCTTATCCATACATGCAGATATATCATATGCCAAAAAAGTAAATAAGTCTTGGGAATATTCTCAAAGCACTCAATCATGAGACTTAAAGTAGAGGACTCTTACTACCACAGTTAAATTCAAAAAATTCTTATTAGGTATGGACTTCAACCACATTCTTATATTACTTAGATGAAGGACTCTAACCATGTACTCACTCATTAAGAAAGGGAATTTAACCTTTTTTACATCCATTCATTCAAGGGACTCCAACCATACATATACATTTATTAGGGTAAGGACTCTAACCACATGCTCACACATTAAAAAGGTGACTCTAAACTTATTTCATATTAGATAGGGGACTTTAACCTAAGCCATTTTATTTGGCGAGGCACTTTATCCCTAAGAGATCTCATTTTGCAAGGGACTTTAACCATAAGTGATTTTATTAGGTAAGGGACTTTTAACCTTAAGCCATTTTATTAGTCAAGCAACTTCGACCTCTAGCCATTATGACTATCATTAGTTGACTTTGGGAATCCAACCCTTTGTCCATACATGGTTGATTCAATTCACAATTAAGAACTTCAAACTATTTAGACAATTCAACACTATACATGACCACATGATCCTCATAGGAGTCTTTATTGCTCACCCATTTCAATAGAAGAATTCCTTAATTCAATTCATCATACAATTTAATGTGTGGTCATCAAGACCCTCACAAACTATTCACATTGCACTAGCAATCTTATACCACATTCTCACCAAACTTTAGTTCAACACATAATCCAAGTTTATTTTCATATATAGGGACTTTAACCTCTTATTAGACATCAACCAACAAGATCATTAACTTTATAATACATGGCTCATAATACCATTACATTATCATTTATAAATTATTCATACTTATTGGGAAATTTCCCATCCATTGGAGAATACAGCTAAAGCAAGAGAAGCAGCAATAGTTCAATAAGCTAGAAGCACTAAGAGCAGAATAGAGGAGAGGATGTATTACTTACTTTTTCAAGTTTCTAACACAAGAAAGCCATGGAATCGGAGGTACAACATTGATTACCCAGAGCATCAGTCAAAGAAAGTAGAATTTGGTGAAGGAGATTTTCTTTTTTAAGAAAGTTTTGAAGAGAAGAAGATTTAGAAACTCATCATCAACACAAGTCTAAATAAGAGTAAACTTTATTCATTATAAGGCATCAAAGACCTTATCTTTTGATTACAAAATTTCCATGTACACTTACTTATCAAAGTGTAAAATATATATTTTTGAGTTATTTAGAAATGGAGAGAGCTAAATGCCTAAAACAACTTGATTCACCCAGAATCTTGACTTTACTTTGCCTCTTGAGATCACCCTTGAAACCCTAGCCTCCAATTCTTCATAAATTAGTTTGAGAGAGTATTTAGGGTGTTTGATCCATCAAAATGGATGTTTAGGAGGCTAAAAACACTCATATAGTGAGGGGACTAAGGTTTTTAAGTGTAGGAAATGACCACAAGGTCCTCAAATTAAAGCTGGAAAAAATTCTCGTGTAAGGGTATGACTCACTTAAGGAACCATACACCTAGGGCACGAGTGGTACCCTAAATAATACCCTAGGATCCTCCTAGGTCACCTTTACTGGTTAGGGTACAACTACACACCTTTGAGTCATATACAAAGGGTATGACTTAGGCCCTAACCCCAATCGTACCAAAAATAGTCCACTCCAAGCTAAGACTTCACTTTATACGATTGGTCTTGGTTTGAATCATACCTTAAGGTATGATTTGTTGGAGGCACACTTATACCTAGGATAGTTAGTGGCCTTTACCATATGTTTAAGGTATGAAAAAGGAGGTAGAGATGGATATGACTCATATCAAAGGGGTATGACTCATACTCCTAGTCGTACCTTACTTAGTGACATCCAATGTAGAAATTATTCTCATGGTTCAAAGACTAGGTGTTTCACATTTATAGGTGTGTAGAACACCATACTTATAAGGAGGAGGCTATAAGGAAATTAGGAATGATTTCCTTTCTCATGTTCTATTTTGGCTATAGAGTCTAGTTACCTTAAAACTTCTATAATTCCTGGCTTACTCATGTTCCGTATTATGCCTCCCTAAAGATCTGATGGTAGTAGAAAAACAGTGGGGAACATTGTACCACTTTCAAAAAATGTGGAAAGAACTTTCCCTATTTATAGAGTACAGACCCGATCCGAGGTCCCTACTTCAAACTATACTGCTCCTCGTGGGGTTCCACCAATCCCTACTAGTCATTCTCTAGTTTATTGATATCTTGATACTTATGTTTAGTCACCTCCGAGAGATATTTCTAATATAGAGTTCCATCATTCTATTCATATCTTTTCTCAATTGGTGGCATCACATTATTGTCGACCTGATCATGTTGGTCCTAATATTAGTTTATCTGAGGTCACCAGGGTTGACTAGTTTATGATGAGGAGGATCCTTAAGGGTTTATTAATGAGATGAAAAAGATTTGTAGGGTGATTGATGCCACTTATATAGAGGGTGTGGAGTTTTCTGCTTATCAGTTGAAAGATGTGGACTACTAGTGGATAAGGAGTTCAAAGCGATGAGGAATGTTACTTTTGAGTCAATGGTGTGGGATGAATTTTTAGTTTTTTTTCTTGATCACTTCTTTCATTGGGAGTTGAGGAAATCTAAGGTTGAATAATTTATGAACATAAGGAAAGGTAAGATAAGTGTTAAAGAGTATGCTTTGAAGTTTCAGTAGTTGGCCCATTATGCTCCAGAGTTGGTGTCTAATATGTGGTCTAGAATAAAGAAGTTTGCTTCTAGTTTGTCCCATAATTTTATGTTAGAGTGTAAGGCTGCTATATTGAATAATGAATGATATGGACATATCTATGCTAGTGGTGATATACACAGTAGGTAGAAGATGAGAAAAAAATAGGTATAGATGGGAGAGAGGTAGAACAAGAAGTTTAGATTTTTAGAGTAGGATATGATTCTGCAAAATAGTATGAGAGATAGTATGTAGTGGACTAAGAAGAAGGATTAGGAAAATTCTTATTTGTCGGCTAGTGCTCCTTATCCTAAGCCTTTGGTTGATCATTATTTTTAGGCTAGTAGTGGTCCTAAGATAAGGGGGCCCACATTATCCTTTTTACCATTTTAGTGGATAGCTTCACTATGGATGTTGTGAGGAGGAGAGAATTAATGCTATAATTATGGTTAGCTTGGCTTTATGCAGTGGGATTTTCTATTGGCCATAGTTAACACTAGAGCTAATAAGGTCTTGGTTGCCACTTCTTTGGTTCCTGCAGATAAGGACTCAACTTCTGGTACAAACATTGCACAGAATCATCTCTATGCTCTTACTACTTATTAGGAATCTAAGGCGTCTCTCGATGTTGTCACAGGTATGCTACAACTCTTATCTCATGATGTTTATTATTTACCTAATTCGGGTTCTACCCTATCTTATGTGACCCCTTATATGGCTGTACACTTTGGTTTTGGGCCTAAGAATATTTCTGACCCCTTCTCTATTTTGACTCCGGTGGGTGAGTCTATTGTTGCTACCAAAATTGATAGGGGTTGTATGGTGTCTATCTTTTATAGGTATTCATTCATGTTATGCTTCTTTGAATTATAGGACCTAAAAGGTTAGTTTCCATTTTCCTAATGAAACTATCATTGTATGCGAGGAGAGTTCTGTAGTACCCAAAGGAAGGTTTATTTCCTATTTTAGAACTCATAAATTGATTTCTAAAGGGTGTCTATATCATCTAGTTTCGGTTAAAGATTATAGTTTTGAAAGTCCTTCTTTGCAATCTGTCTCTATGGTTAATGAATTTCCTAAAGTTTTTCTCGTTGATCTTCTTAGATTTTCTCCTACTAGGGAAATAGATTTTGGTATTTATCTTCTATTAGATACCCATTCTATTTCTATTCATCCTTATTAGATGGCTCTGGCTGAACTAAAGGAGCTTAAGGAGTAATTATAAGATCTTCTAGATAAGGGTTCATTTACCCCAGTATTTATCCATGGGGTGCTCTTGTGCTGTTTGTACTGAAGAAAGATGCGTCTGTTTAGATGTGTATAGACTATCATTAGTTGAATAAGGTTATAGTTAAAAATAAGTAGCCTCTTTCTAGGATTGATGATCTTTTCGACCAGCTTTAGGGTGCTAAGTGTTTCTCTAAGATTGATCTTTGTTTGGGCTACCATCAGTTAAAAATTAGGGAGGTTGATATTCCCAAGAATATTTTCTAGACCTAGTATAACCATTATGTGTTTTGGGTTATATCATTTGGGTTGACTAATGCTCCGATTGCTTTCACGGATCATATGAATTAGGTGTTTAGGTAGTTTTTGGATTTTTTTGTTATTGTCTTCACTGATGACATCTTGGTGTACTCTACGAGTAAGGATGGTCATGCCAATCACCTAGGAATTATGTTGCAAACACTTAAAGACCAGAGGTTGTATGCAAAAGTTTATAAGTATGAATTATTATAAGTGTTGTGACTTTTCTTAGGCATGTTGTCTATACTGAGGGGATTAAGGTGGATCCACAAAAAGTATGTTGAGGTAATCAATAAATAGACTAGACCATTACTTCAACCAATATTAGGAGTTTCTTTGGGTTGGCTGTGTATTATAGAAAGTTTGTGGAGAGCTTCCCATCTATTACTACTCTGCTGATAAAGTTAACTCAGAAAAAGGTAAAGTTGTTGGGGTCTAATTCTTTTGACGATAGTTCTGAGAAAATGAAGAATAAGTTTACTTCAGCACCAGTGCTGACCCTGCTCGAGGGAACTAATGGTTTTGTTGTATATTATAATATGTCCCATGTGGGATTGGGTAGTGTTTTGATACGACATGGTAAGGTTGTATGCTATGCTTCTAGGAAGTTTAAGGTTCATAAGAGGAATTAACCGACTCATGATCTAGAGTTGGCGGTTGTGGTCTTTGCATTGAATATTGGGCACCATTATTTTTATGGGGTGTATGTGGACATTTATTCATACCATAAGAGTTTGTAGTATGTGTTAATAGAGAAGAAATTGAATCTAAGGTAGAGGCAGTGTCTCAAACTGCTTAAGGATTACAATATAAGACGTCACTATCATCCAAGTAAAGCTAATATTGTTGTTGATGCTCTTAGAAAGTTGTATATAGGGAGCTTACCTTATGCTGGTGAGAAGAAAAAAGAAGATTAGTAAAGGATATTCACAGGTTGGCTAATTTGGGAGTTTGTCTTTTGGACTTTGAGGACAATTATGATTATGCCTTGTTGGTAAAGTGTCTTATGCTAGGAGGTGTAGGTCTTCCATTTGGTGGTTCAGGGTAGGTAAGGCTAGGTTTTTTTGGTCCTATCTTGGTTCACCAAGCCATGGAGAAGGTCAAAGTAATTATAGAAAGAATTAATACTACTCAAAGTTGCCAAAAGTCTTATATGGATGTGAGGCGAAGAGAGTTGGAGTTTGAAGTAAGTGATTGGGTATTCTTGAAGGTGTCTCTTGTGAAAGGAGTTATGAGATTTGGGAATAAGGGGAAGCTCAGACCTTATTATTTTGGTTTGTATCAGATTATAAAGAGAATTCGTAATGTCACTTATGAGTTGGAATTGCATGAGAGTTTGTTCTCTATTTATCCTGTTTGCCATATGTATATGCTGAAAGGTGTGTGGGTGACCTTTCTTTGATAGTGTCTATTGAGAATGTTGGTATTATGGAATCGTTGTCTTATGAGGAGGTCCCAGTTGAAATATTTGATAGACAAGTTTGTCAATTGAGGAAAAAAGAAAGTAGATTCGGTGAATGTTCCTTGGAGGAACCAAAAGGTAGTTGAAGCTATATGGGAGGCTGATGAAGATCTGCAGGCTAAGTACCCATTTTTATTCCTTGAGTTGAATGAAAGTTCTTAAGGTATTGGTTTCATGTCCCTCTTGTTGCATTTCAAATTTTTTATTTGATTCTGATGTATTCTTGCAATTATCATGTTAAAAATGTCATAACTCATCATTTCGGGATGAATGATCCTGGGGGGTTAATTTGAGACCCTGTAAAATTTTAACAAATTTATTTTTGACCCTCCCACGTATGTAATGTCAATTTTTGACTCAAATCATGTTTTGGGTTGTTAAAGGGTATTTTGGGAAAGTTTTTGAATTTTGGGAAAGGATTCATGGTCATTTTGGGACCCCGAGGTTATAAGCCTCTGCAGTAGTGGCGTGCCACGGAGGTTAGTGATCGCAGTCAACTTACTCCATGATTTATGGACAAGGCGATCATTGTCAAATACAATAACCCAACTTGAGTTGGGGTCGAATCCACGAGGAGTGTAACTAGTATTCAAATCCTATGGGTGTTGAAAGCTACTAAGTATAAAACCGCAATGTAAATGCAATGAAATGCATAAATTAAAATTAAGGGTATTGTTTGAAAGATTGTTTAAGAAAAACTAATTGAACTACCAAATTAGAGAAACAATTTTAGATAAGATTCCTATTAGAGAATAGTCTCGGGATTATGTTTTCCTAGGGGAAATAGTGCATGGGTTCATGATAATCAAATGCAAACTATAGTTAATGACTATATGGGTAGGATCGGTTACGGGTTTTGATGTTAGTTTTTTAGCCAAACAAAGAAATCTCATCCATGGACCCTTTCAGATACCGCATAGATGTGGAAAACAAATCAACCCAAAATCTCAATTGTGCATCCCGATTTCTCGGAAGATGCCCGAGACATAGAAAATTCACAATCCATCCTTATTTCTAAGACAATGTAATGGAATAAGGTAACATCAAATTATTGTTCACAGATAACTTGTCACCCATATCCCCTTTTCAAGGATGATATAGGATCTAAATAAATACCTACATCCCTCATTCAAGGATGATGTGAGATTTTAGGAATTTGGGGATTTCACCCATAAATTCCAATTCAATAAGTAAGTATTAGCAAAACCCAAAATCATTAACTAAGAATCTATACTAATAAGAAAGACCCACACATATTCGCACCCTATTCCAACATAACCCCAAGATAGATGTTTAGCTACTCATGAAGTGTGAGAAAACAAATATACCAAAATGGTTATTCATTGCTTCCACTAAAGAGGCAAAGTACGGATATTATCAAATCCTACTTCAATTACAACTAAAATCCTTGGAAAGTTAGCTACAAGAATATTTCCCAATTTTGTAAGTTTTTTACAATGCTAAAACTTGAAGTCTAGTTAAAGATATCCTAAAGTGAAAGGGTTTTTTCCTTTTGAAAGATTGGAACCAGCCGTGGAAAATTAGAGATCTATCCATAGGTTGTTTTCCACTTCATCGCAATTGCTTGTGCTTGATCACGATCGCGCCTCCTGCGATTATGGTGAACCCATCATGAGTGCTAGCTTCGCCTGATTTGGGCTGGTTTGTGATCACGTCCCTTAGACCGTGATCGCAGTAACTGAGGGTCAATTCCTACTCCTGCTTTTCCAACTTTTGCACTACTTTTTTCCTTTTTGATCTTTATTAAACTCACTTCACTTATTTCCCCCCATTACCTATATACCAGCAAAACATGGGAATTAGCGCATTTGTGACCAATTTGTCGTATTCATACCGTTTAATCATAGTAGTGTGCACGAATTTGTATGTCAATGAGTGGTAAATTTACCACTCATCAACACCCCCCAACTTAAACCCTTTCTTGTCCTCAAGCAACACTACTTCTTAATCAATGAGACTATGCAAATTTAAGCCCATATATACGACCAAATGATCACAATGACTTCGAACTTGATTAATACCAACAAGTAGCTCTCAAGCATGGGCAAACCTTTTCTCACCAATCCCCTCAACATGAAGCGCAATCTCAAAGATGAAAACACTTTAAGGAACAACAATGCAATAGTTACTAACTCTAAAAGTGACTCCCCATCGATAGCAACTCAACTATACTCCTTTGCGTTATTTTTGGAAGATGATAATTTCACTTACTTCAAATAGTCTACATGCCTCCTCATAAAATGAAAATCCCACACATCAAATTATCTATTATCCAACAAGGGATATAAGTGCAACACTAGCTCTCTCGAATAATCTCATAATGAGAACGAGCATCATACAATATGCTTGCCCTTATTTTCAATCGCCACTACATTGAATACACTTGGTTGGAGATCTCGAAGGACTTTTTTTAGATTGTAATGTAGGCTCAGGAAAATGTATGATATCTTGTAGGAACAATGTGACTACACCCTCCATGAACATCTATAATATACTATTTGACCCAAACTTTTACCATGGACCACTTCATTTGTTTCCAAAATTCACACATGCCTAATTTCGCTACCTTGGTTTACCCATCCTTTTGAAAGTATCTTCTTTTTGTTTATTTATTTTGCAATCTAGGTTTTTTCCTTCTTTTGATGATTCTTTTTCTTTTAACTTTTTCCTTTGCGTTCTTTGCTTAACTTATAGGCATCCACTTACATTACCATGGCCCAAGGTCACCTCTTCCAAGACTTATCATCCCCAACTTAGTAGGCATTTGACCTCAAGTTTTATTTTCTAAGTTCAAGGAGGGTAGGGTTCAAACGAGGGATAAAATTCAAATGGTTCAAGGATTGTAATGTGGTTGCCAAAGAAAGGCTTTAAGGCTCAAAATGGATAACTAAGGATAATATTCTATGTATGGGTAGGCTATTTAGGCTAAAGTGGGTTCCTATGTTCACAAAGAAGGCCTAAGATCACTTCACCAACCAAGCATAATCATAATTAGCCTAGAGAGACAAACAGGGCAAGTTCTAGGTAATATAAGTACGCATAAGAGTTAAAAACTATACTCACCGCACATGGCATGCAAACTTTTCAAGGAGGCTCAATCACATTTCCTATTAGAGACAAAAAAGAGGTATTTACCATATACGACAATCTATGGACTTCAGAGTCACAAAAGAGGTAAAGTATTGTTACAAAATTGTTCACGTCCATACCCTTGGTTTTCAAAAAATTTTGGAAAAAGAGGGGTGTTTGCTTTGCATTTACACCACACAAAATTTGCTAGTGATGGCCCAAACCATGTTGTCATCTCATATTTTTTCTTACATAAGGGAAAACTATATGGGTACTCAAAATTCACCATGGATATAAGGGTGATCCCAAAACTCCGATGCTATGGGTATTTAAACTTTCCTTGCATCTATAGCTACAAACCCAATCATAATACACTCTAAGGAGAAGGAAGTTTGAGTCTGACCACTTAGCTGGGACCTCATTATCACCATCCACTCTTGGAGAAGGAGGTCTGCCTTTTGGTTTCAGGACCTTCCCAAGGCCCTTCACCCCCTTCCACATCTTCATGAATTATTTATACCTCTTTTTCTCTCTCTTCTTTATCTTCTCATGAGAAACCCTGAGATCCCTGTTAGAATATGCTAAGGATGATTAGGCCCTCCCAAGCCTAGAAATATTAGTCTCTTACTTCTTCTGGTCCTCGAGAGACCTTTCATAGTCTAACTAAACAACATAGAAATGAAGGATGGTAGAAGAATCTCCCGACCCTAGAGGGAGCTTGGACACTAGATCCTGATTACTCTTATCTTGACTAAGATCTTTTCAATTGTCCCTACTGTGGATGGTCTGTATGAATCTATATCATCTTCCACTGACCTCCCCAAGTTAACCTTCCTCTTCTTGCTATTCCTAAGAGCTCCCTCTCCTCAAATCTTTAGTGGGTAAATAGAAGTCTTGGGGGAGACTCAACTATCATCTGAGGACTCATCAAACCCAGCTCACCTATATATCTCCATAATAAATGATGGGAACAAAAGTTATGGCCCCTTTTTCTTTCTGTAATGTCGAATCTCCATGAGCACAAATCGGCCAACAATTAGAGGAATGTTGTCAAGAGGCATATAACCATCTGAGCATGCATAGTTAGGAAATTTATTGGATGGTGATGGGGGAGACCCTGCTGCAAATAATGGTCAACCACATCTTTTCTTCAGTAGTGAAGTCACTCATTAATATCCTAATCTTAGTGGTGGCCCATGGGACCTCCCTCCCTTAGCCCAGATACTGAACCAGCTATCTCCCAGGAGCATAATCCTTGGCCTCATAGTCACTCATGTCAACATTCTCTAACCCATAAACTCTATTAATACACTATACCCCAAAATAAACTTCCTTGCCCCTAATTCTTATTACATGGTTAGAGAGATCTATCATACTTATATTCACATAGAATCCCTCACCTAATTCTAATTTTCCCAACATGGTTTCAAGGCAAAGCATATCCATCCTATGGCCTCTAGCTTCTCATAGAAATCCAGGAGTTTCTCGGGTACCTTCTATAGCGAGATCCCCCTTTCGGGCAACTACTTCTTTCTCATAAGGTCCTCATAGTATTTTGTCTCATATATCAGAGCCATAAAGCAATAAGTATCGTAGGCTACCATTTAGTTCCTAGGATTCACACAAAAACCATTAATTGATAAGGTTAGTGTGAAAAATATGTGCTATTTAACTTGATTAAGTTGAAGGAAGGGCTTATAGACCATTGGCAGGCTTAAACATTCAAAGTCTGAGATTTAGACTAGCTAATAAAACTAGTCTCAGTTATCGTGATCGTGGTTTTCTTGGATCACAATCACGATTCCTGAGTCCATTCAGAAACATGATCTTAGTTATCGTGATCGTAGTAATTAAGGTATGTCTGATTAAACTTCTCCTACTCCTAAACATCTAATTTCAATGCCTATTTGTGTTTCAAATAAAAAATTAACAATATGAACCATGAAACTTAGTCCCTAGGTGTTCGATTATGCCCTTAGAACATGAGAAAACTAGCACAAACTTTGTTTAGTCATTTAATCGAACAATTGGTGTGCATATTCTATTTCTATATTTTTGAACAATTTTTGGGCACTCAAGACTTCCATAATTGTGTGCACACCAACAACAATAGTGAACCACACTAAACAAGCACAATTTACACAAAGATTTAGGTTGCAAATCATGATTTAGGCCATTTCTAAGGCATAAGTTCTAAGGAATACACACAATCATAAAAGAAAATTTGAAGTACATACCAGACAATGCATGATTGGATGCTCAATGTATGATCAAAATCAGTTGAAATATAAGGAGAATTTAAAAGAATTTGAAATAGAGAATGTGGTGGGGTGCGACTGTTAAAGTTTTAAACATCCTCGATTGTGATCACAAATCTCGTCCCATCGTGATTGTGATAGCTAAGGGCTATTTCTACTCTCCTATTTCCAACTATTCAGTCAATTACTCAAATGCACCATACTTACCTTTATCAACCTCATTGAAAAAATATTATAGTACTATAATTTTATGGATTAAACAAAAACAAAAATGAAACCTATTCTAACAATCAAAATTCTAAGAATATGAGCCACTTTCGTAGAATTGATGGGTTGTTTCCCATCCACGCCTAATTTATCATCATGGCACAAAGTTCTTCACTTTTAAGTAGGATCCTCAAGGGACCCATCCTCCACCTTTGTGTCGATTACATCAATGACGGACAACACTTATAGTTCCATGGGTTGTTTCTTGGTCTTACATACTTGAAAAGATACTTCATTATGTTTTACCTAAAATTTCATTTCTTGTTGCTCCATATAAACAATTTCTCTTCTAGTTGCAAGGAAAGGTATCCCAATGATAATAGGTATCGCTTGGTAGATTTCACATTCAAGCACAATGAAGTTTGCTAAAAAAATAAAGCAATCGACCTTCACTAAAATATAAAACAAGACTCCAGCCGGTCTTTTGATTGGCAAGTCTACCATTAATAGCCTCATTGTTAGAGTAGGAGTGCCCAAACCAATTCTTTGATAGATTTCATATGGTATGAGATTGATGCTTGCACTAAGGTCATACAAGGCTTTCTCAAATTTGTGTGTCCCAATGGTGTAAGGGATTGTAAATACCCCGAGATCCTTTTTTTTTTGTTATAGTGCTAGACACGATAGTGCTACGCCCATAGGTAACTTCAATAGTTTCACCATCAACAAGACATTTATTTGACATCAACTTTTTTATTAGCTTAGTATATCCCAGAATTTCTTGAATGTCCTCTAGTAATGGGATATTAATTGAAAGATTGCTAAGATTAGCAAGGAATGTCTTAAATTTGACATTATCCTCTTTATTCTTAAGTATGTGAGGGAATGGAGGAGGAACCTTCATGTTAGGCATTGGATCATACTACGGTTCATTACTCTCAACTACCTTAGGAGCTCCCTCCTTATCAACTATCTCTTTAATTATCATTGGTTCTTCATCATACCCTTCTTGAGACTTTGGAGCCTCATCATTTGACTCTACCACACTTCTTCTTCACATTTTTTTGTTCAACCATAGTGACTTTTTCAACTTCAACCACATGATTATTGAGGCTTTTGTCACTCCTAGTGATGATTGTCAATACTTGGGTATCATTTTTTTATTCACAGTGGTATCACTCGAAAAGACCCCTTTTTTCTAGTATTAAATTAAGTAGAGATTTGGCTAATTTGAGTCACATATTAATTGATTGAGGCAAAGTCCGATACAACAGTTTGGTTGATTTGAGAAAAGTTGCCTTTTAATTCTAAAACTATCTTGTTTGTCCCTTCCACCCTCATCAAGATTCTTACTAAAATATCTTCGATCTTGAATTTTTCAAGATCAATGGGATTTGACTCTTTGATCTTTAATTGGTCATGGGGGGCATATATCTACCATACTCCCTTTCCTTTTTGCTCCAATCATGATATTTATCCCTACCATGCCTTTCCCGCTCTCTTTCACTATCTGTCCAACCTTGGTTCCCTCCTTGCCTTTGGTAGTAGAAACCCCCCGAATAGTTAGCCAAATATCTAATTTCTTCATCAATCCTCTTGGATTTTTCTTCATCATATCCATTGGATGCCACAATATTTACCATTTTTGTAGGTGCACCCACCACATGCTTTGTAAGGAGTTCTAATTTTTTTTCATCTTTTTGGCCATGTTTTCCTCTATATTTTAATCTTTCTTCCTTTGTTCTTTGTCAACATAGAAGGTGGTAGGGGACCCTTTATCTACCTTGATATCTTAGATATTCCACACACATTCAAGAACAATGAAGTTTACTAGAAAAATAAAGCGATCGACCTTCACTGAAATATAAAATAAGACTCTAACCGGTCTTTTGATAGACCAGTCTACCATCAATAGCCTCATTGTTGGAGTAGGAGTGCCCAAACCAATTCTTTGATAGATTTTATATGGTATGAGATTGATGTTTTCACCAAGGTCATACAAGGCTTTCTCAAATTTGTGTGTCCCAATGGTGTAAGGGATTGTAAATGCCCCGAGATACTTTTTTTGTTATAGCACTACACACGATAGCGCTACACCCATGGGTAACTCCAATAGTTTCACCATCAACAAGATATTTCTTTGACATCAACTTCTTTATTAACTTAGTATATCCCAGAATTTCTTGAATGGCCTCTAGTAACGGGATATTAATTGAAAGATTGCTAAGATTAGCAAGGAATGTCTTGAATTTGACATTATCCTCTTTATTCTTAAGTCTATGAAGGAATGAAGGAGTAACCTTCACGTTAGGCATTGGATCATATTACGGTTCATTACTCTCAACTACCTTAGGAGCTCCCTCCTTATCAACTATCTATTTAATTATCATTGGTTCTTTATCATCCTCTTCTTAAGACTTTGGAGCCTCCTCATTTGCATCTACCACACTTTTTCTTCACATTTGTTTGTTCAACCATAGTGAATTTTTCAACTTCAAACACATGACCATTGAGGCTTTTGTCACTCCTAGTGATGATTGCCAATACTTGCGTATCATTTTTGGATTTACAACTGTATCACTCAAAAGGACCCCTTTTTTCTAGTATTTAATTAAGTGGAGATTTGTCCAATTTGAGTCTCCAATTAATTGATTGAGGCAGAGTGTGATACAACTGTTTGGTTGATTTGAGAAAAGTTGCCTTTTAATTCTAAAACCATCTTGTTCGTCCCCTCCATCCTCATCAGGATTCTTACTAACATATCCTCGATCTTGAATTTTTAAAGATCAATGGGATTTGACTCTTTGATCTTTACTCGGTCATGGGGGCATGTATCTATCATACTCTCCTTTTTCCCTCCAATCATGATCTTTATCCCTATCATGCCTTTCCCGTTCTCTTTCACTATCTGTCCAACCTTGGTTCCCTCCTTGCCTTTGGTAGTCTGGGTGGGAACCCCCCCGAATAGTTATTCAAATATCTAATTTCTTCATCAATCTTCTTGGATTTTTCTTCATCATATCCATTGGATGCCACAATATTTACCATTTTTGTAGGTGCACCCATCACATGCTTTGTAAGGAGTTCTAATTTTTTCATCTTTTTGGCCATGTTTTTCTCTATATTTTAATCTATCTTCCTTTTTTCTTTGTCAACATAAGAGATGGTAGGGGACCCTTTATCTACCTTGATGTCTCAGATATTCCACCCCCTATTTTCCTTTGTGACTTTCTCAAGAAAGTTTGAAGCCACGGCATATGACAACTTCACAAGTGAACCATCAGCCGTATTATCCACCATGGTTTTGTTTAGTTGATCCAAATCCCAATAGAATACTTGGAGAAGCATCTTCTCCAGTACATCATGGTTGGGGCATTGAAAAAGCTTTCCATTAAATCTCTCCCACACCTCATATAAAGGCTCTCCGATTAGTTAATGAAAATTTGTTATATCAACTCTCAATTTCAACATCTTTGATGGGGGGAAGAATCGATCTAAGAAAGCATTGGTAAGTTCATCTCACAATATGATGAACTGACAGAAAGAGATCTCAACCACAACACCACCTCACTCATTAGAGAAAACTAAAACAGGCACAACTATATGGAATCTTGTGATATCTGAGCAATATCGAAAGCGGCATACACTTCCACAAAATTCTTCAAGTGCAAGTTAGGGTCTTTAATAGATTGGTCCCTAAAAAGACCTTTTATTTGAATCATGTGCTACATAATGCTTGTCATGTGGAATACCCCATTCCCTTGATTCAGTGGGATACAGATAACACTGGCACGTCCCACATCATAGAGTTTCTACTCATCATTAAGGGGCCCATTAAAGACCCCTGTATTACATGCATGATCACACATTATGTCGTGGACACTAATGAAATCTCCTATACAGAAACATAAACAATAAACAGAGTAAATAAACACTACTATTGTTAAACCCAAAGCTACTATTAACATCACATGAGAAAAAACAAAGTTTAACTCCCCATCAACAACGCTATTTTCCTAATGCTCAACTTAATCCATAATTTATGGGGAAGGCGATCATTGTAAAATATAACAACCCAAATTGAGTTGGGGTCGAACCCATGAGAAGTGTAACTTGTATCAAATCCTATGGTTGTTGAAAGCTACTAAGTATATACTCACAATGTTTACACAATGAAATGCAGAAATTAAAATTGGGGGTATGGTTCTAAAGATTAGTTAAAAAACTACTTGAAATACCAAATTAGAGCAATAATTATGGATAAGATTACAATAGGATAATAGTCCTATTTCCTAGGGGCAAATAATGCATGGGTTCATGATAATTAAATGTAAACTCTAGTTGTTAACTATATAGGTAGGCTAGGTTAGGGTTTTTGATGTTAGTTTTTCCACCAAACAACAAAATCTCACCCATGGACCCATTCAGATACCTCATGGGTATGGCAAACAAATCAACCTAAAACCTCAATTAGGCATCCCTGCTTTTAGGAAGATGTCCAAGACTTAGCAAATTCAAAATCCATCCTTATTTCTAAGACAATATAAAATAAAAAGCTAACATTTAATTATTGTTCACAAAGATCTTATCACCCATATCCCTCTTTTAAGGATGATATAGGATCTAAAAGAATACTCGCATCCCTCTTTCAAGGATGATGTGAGATTTTTGGAATTTGAAGCTTTCACCCATAAATTCCAATTCAATAAGTATGTATTAGTGAAATCCAACATCATTAACCAATAATCTACACTAACAGTCAATACCCAAACATATTTGCACCCTATTCCAACATAACTCCAAGATAGATGTTTAGCATCTCATGAAATTTGAGAAACAAATATACCAAAATGGTCATTCAATGCTTCCATTGAAGAGGCAAAGTAAGAATATTCTTAAATCCAATTTCAATTACAACTAAAACCCTAGGAAAATTATCTACAAGAATATTTCCCATTTTAGTAGGGTTTATACAGTGCTAAAAAATTGAATTCTAGTTCAAGATATCCAAAAGTGAAAGGGTTTTTGCCCTTTGAAAGATTAGAACCATCAATGGAAAATTACAGATTTTCCCTTGGGCTATTTTCCCGCATCATCATGATCTCCTGTACTTGATGGCGATCGCGGCTCCCACGATTGCAGCGAACCCATCATGATCACTTACTTTGACTGATTTGGGTTGGTCATGATCGTAAAACTTAGACTATGATCACAGTAACTGAGGATCTATTTCTATTCCTAGTTTTCCATCTTTTGACTATTCTTACCTTTTTGATCTCTTTTGAGCTCTTTTAATTTCTTTTTTCCCCATTACCTATATACTTGTAAAATATGGGAATAAGTATTTTCAAATGAAAAATTTGTCTCATTAACACCGTTTAATCATAGTAGTGTGCAAAACTTTGGACGTCAATGAGTGGTAAATTTACCACTCATCAGTTAGCCTATGTGATAAGGGTGTGGCACAGAGGCTACCCTCTGCGATAGCAGCATTCCATGCTTCTATATAAATATCACCCAATTTTTTTTACTTGGGGTGAGGGGCTTTTAGTATTTTATCCCTTGCATGACTTATAAACATAAAAGTGACCCTTTTTCTTCAGATTTTAAAGATCAAACTCCACTATTCTCCATTTTAACTCAAAACCCTAGAAAGCTCAAGGGTTTTACAAGGAATTCATAATTAAAGCTCCAAACTTCAAATTCTCTTTAAACTGTTCTATATTTCATGCTTCTTGATCATCCCTAACTTGTAATTTTACATTATAGTATAAATTGATTGGTTATTTGTGTGATTTAAATTGCGGGTTTGAGAATGGTTTGGCATAATTATCTTAGCTTTCAAGCATATTGGTATGATGATACCATGTTGGTAAATGCCTTAATGAATGACTCTAGAGTTAAAGGCTGGTTTATATGTAAAGTGTTTTAATGTGGGCTTAAAAGAAATTGTGTAGCTCACCGTAAAGGTGTAGATCCTAGGGAGATCAACATTGGAAACAAATATTTGCTGGTGTTGGGGGTCCATGTAACTATGTGCTTGGTGCACACATTATGTACATATATATATAAATATATGTATAAATATATATGTATATATATATATACATATTGTGAGGGATTTATCCTTGGTGTCTTTGTCTTTTTCTTGATTTTTCCTCGATTTATATGGCTAACACGTACTAGAGCCTTTCCAGCAGGAAGAGCTGGACCCATATAGCCCATGGATGTCTTTAGGACGATTCGAGCTACATAGTTCATGTTAGATCTTTATAATCTCATATTCATGTACCTTGTCCCTATCCCAACATCCTATATATATATTTAAATATTGTGTATATGGTTTTGACTAGTTTTTGACAATTTCATTATTTCATCCCTTCCCCTGAGTTATATATAGTTCTCACCCCACTGACTGTCCCTGGATGTTACATTATTTTATGATATAGGGTCTGAAGGTTTTATGTTGCTCCTGTGCAACATTAGGTGATTTGGTATTCCTATGTATCTATTGTGAAGTGGTGATCCTCTCTATTTTGAAAGGCCCTATAATTTTGTTGGTTTCTTTGTTGTTTTTAGTATTATTTAGTATTCCATTTTGATTTTTTTTGGTATTAATGTTTTGGAGGCTTTGTTGGACAAGTGTGGGTTGGTTAAATTGCTTGGATTATAAGAACTTTCATTGACTTATCTATCTTTTTTATGACTATTTGATTGACTTTCGCTATTTGTCTTTTTGTGATTTTGAGGTAAGGTTAAGTGGGCGGTCTTTAGCCTATAATGGGCTTGAGATACCTATCACGGCTAGTCCCGAGTTTCAATCGTGATAGGGTGTCCTCAAATTTGATCAAAAATGAAAGTGAACAGCCTTGGCATGTGTAGGACAACTACACATACAAGCTAGCACATGGGTGAATAGGACAGCCATGAAGGAGGCCTTGCTACATCCAAGCAGTGTCCATGTCCTAAAAAGGCCACCTGCGCATAGATTGCCACTTATGTGCGCAGGCAGCCTTGAGGCCAAGTAAAGTGTGGGTCAAATTATTATTGGCGTAACAAACCTGGTAAGCCCAACTTCAAATTAAAAGACATAAGTTGATCCATTCTTCAAACACTTAGTATTTTTCAACAAATACTTAAACTTCCAATACCCAATTTTGTTACACTTGAATTCCATATTTTCTCTCTATTCAAATTTCAAAAACTCTTTACCTCAAATTCAAAATTCTCACTTAATATATCAAAAATTCAAATCTGTGAATTTTAATTGGGCTTTCTCTCATTATTCTCATCACATAATTGAATTATAAAGGTAAGTTCTCTTGAAAAAGGTTCTTTTAGTTAGCTTTCAAGTTTCAATGGTGATTCATATTCCATGGTACTTTATGATTATAATTTGGATCATTTGAGTTTATTTTTATGTATATTTCTTGTTGGAATGGAGAATGTGAAATGGGGGCCATACTTTCACATGAGTAAAAGGGAATTCTTAAGTACCTAAACCCATGCACACCCTTTCTTGGTAAATGCTCACATGAAGTTCTTCGCTAATACTTGTGGTGGGTGATCTAAATTTATTAGTAAGAGTTGTGTAGGATGTTTTCTATGGTGAATTGATAAATTGGGCTTGGTTACATGTGCCTTTGCCTTATTTTCCTAGTTCTTATTTTTTTTATCACAATTTATTTGCTAAAATACCAATAAGAGGTTGTTGACTTGAATGCATTGTAAGTGATTTCATTTTTGGGTATAATTTACCCATTATTTTAGCAATAATAAAAGCATGGTCGTTTTTAACTGAACATATTTATTTCTTAATATGATGCACCATGACATGGATGGATAGAATAGCTTAACATGGAATCCAAGGGTAAAGTCTAAGTAACTCGAGAGATAAGAGTTCTTGTGTTGCCCTATGATAGATTGGGTGACACCATTCTTAAGGTTATAGGGTTATTTTGTTCAATAAGTCTCATGACTGTCCCATGTGCTATTGGCATAATATGAAGAATAAATAGAGATATAGAGTTCCAAATAGTTGAATTTTGTTATCGAATGCTCCCATGAGTTTCATTTAATATGTTGCCTTTCCTTAACCCATGTTTTTATTTATTTATATTTTCTTTCATGATATATGAAAAATCTAAAACATATGTTTTACCTTCTTTCTTTTGGTTATTTTTGTTTTTTTGTTAGGTATGTCTACTAGAAAGAACTTGACACTAGGTGCAAAGAAAGGCATTGCTCTTTATAAAAGAAAATCAAATGCTACAACCATAAAAGGTAAATGTAATGACTTGGGTTTTTGGTCCTTGAAAATTTCTAAAATTTTATCCTTACTATCCTTACTATGACTCCCATGATGAGTCGTAGGGTGTCTTGATGGGTCATGTAGCCCTAGTGATAAGGTGTCCAGTAAATGGTGCTTGGGTTACTGTCCTAAATATGACTTGGGGATAAAAGTTTTTTTGGAGTTTTGATGAGTCATTGGACTCGAATCATAACTAAATTAGTAAATGTGTGACTAAGTTCATCTATGAGTACGAATGGCTCACTAAGAGTTGTAAGGACTCGTTATGAGTCATTAGGTACAAATGGTAGGATGTCTAGTATTTAACCTAATTGTGTTCTGTGTAGACTACGACTGGACCTAATGAGTCATAGGGTCCCATTACGAGTCACATTAGTTAAGTTGTAGGGTCAATAGATTATGAGTGCCTTAGATACTGTCTTGGTTATGACTTATGGTGACTAGTCATAATAAGTCTATATGAGTCGTATAGTGACCCATGGTCACTAACGACTAAATTTTAACTTTTAATTAAGGGCACTTTAGATAATTCCCTTCTCACCAAATTAAAACCCCACATTCATAAAGAACTTAAGATGGGTTATTTCATATTTATAACATACTAAAACACTTCTAGAACTCTCATAAATTCTCTCAAGCATCCATACTTAGTGTTTCCAAGAAGTAGGTCATCCAAGGGCTTAAGGGTTGAATTCTTTCTATGAAACTTAGTATTCCAGGTATGTTACTCTTCCCTCATTGTTAAATTGTTAAAAATATATGTATTAAAGTATAATTTATATGGTATTAAGGTTGGTTTTAAAAACATAGGTTGAGGGTTTTTAACAACTGTTATTTATGTGACATTTCATCTTTGTCCCTGCATGGGTTACATTCAAATAATATTTTTAAAAAAAATATCAAATTGATGCATGAGAATGATGTATGCAGTAAGGATTGTAATTTCCCAAACTTGTGACTTTTGTAGTGGTTATGACCCCAACCCCTTATTGTGAAATTTGTTTTGAATATAAAAAGTATACATATTGAACTATTCTTGAAGTTTTGCAAATATGAAAGCTAATGAGGCATAATGGCTTTTAATTGAACCTTATGGGTTTTGTGTTTTCACAAGCTAATGTATAATTGAACCAAAAGGGAGTGTTATTTCTCCCAATTGATGGTAAATGGTGTGACATATTAAAGTTACCTTGCATGTGTAATTGGTATAATAATACCAACAATGTATGGATAAAAGTATATCAAGGTTCAACAACTTATAATTTATGTTCTAATTTTTTTAATTGGGCTTGAATAAGGGTTGTGTAGTTGAGTCATAAAAATAAAGGTCCCAAGGGTCCAATATAGGAAACTGCAGTTGCCGATGCATGTGTGTAAATGACTGAGATATTTGATTCCTCTTTAATATTTTCATATGATTGGGAGGTTTGAGTCCCTCATATGTATATGTATACCCTCTAGTTCATACGTCCACATGTACTGGGCCCTACTATCTAGGAAAGAGCTGGGCCCATTTAGCTTGTGGGTGACTTCTTATATATGACAGTTGATCTACATAATTAAGGCTAAAGTCTTAAAGTGCATGTTAAGCCTATTCTTTGTCCCGTCATATGATATATACATATATGTTTATGCATTTTATTATGTGCATTAGTTTTGAATGATTTTGAATTATTTATCACGGCATTATGTTATCCTTATCCCTGAGCTACATGCTTGTGTTCACTCTACTAGCCATCTTTGGATGTTGTATCCCCACATGATGTAGGTAACAGAGATATCTCTACTTTTCCTATGCAAAGTTAGGCAGATCAGCTCAGTTCATCAATTTATGGTGGTGAAGTGATGAGCTTCTATGCTTTGAAAGACTTAGACATCTTATTAGTTCTTATCATAGACCAATGTTGAGAGCTTCACTATCATTTACATATCATTATCATTGTCATTGTGATTTGTTAGAGTTGGTGACATGTCTCAACCAAGACTGTTTTTTGGTTCTCTATTTAGAAGGGTTTATTGGTTTACTATGGACTTAGATAGTGTTGGTCAGTTGTTTTTTCCGTTCGATGGTTTCTAGTTCTAGAAATACCATTTATTCATTAATCTTATCTTGCTATATGGTTGGAATTCACCTGACATTGATGATATTATGAAATTTGGTTAGGTGTTCAAGGACGTTCTCTGGTCCCCAGTGGACTTGAGATACCCATCATAGCTAGGCCCTGGTTTGCTTCATGATAGAGAGGTATTAGAGCCTAGTTTTGCTGTTATTGGTTGTCCATAAAGCCATGTCAAGTAGAGTCTCTTTTATAGGTATATAGTGTGCCACACTTATAAGAGAAAGTCTATGAGGCATTTAGGAATGTTTCCCTTTCTTGATGTTCTATTTTGAGCTATAGAGTTTATGGTGTTGAATCTCTCTAATTCTATTTATTCTCAATTCAGGTCATGTCTCCAAGAAGATCTGATATCTGTGAGAACTCTTCTATCCCGTCTGAGGGCAATGTGGATGGAACATCGTCCTACTCCTAAAGTTCATACCAAATCTAGGGTCGATGCTTCTAATTTCCCTGATGGACCTCTCCTGGTTCCCCCTATCCCTCCTCAAGCACCTTAAGATAATATGTCTAATATTGAGTTTTACAAGGCAATTAATTTGCTTACTCGGGTAGTGGTATCCCAGACTAAGCGGGTTGCTTCTATAGCTTCATCCTCTGAGGGCACTATAGTTTGCCAATTTATGAGATTGAGTCCCCCTACTTTCCCTATTTCTAAAGTTAAGAAAAATCTTTAAAATTTCATTTATGTGATAAAAATAAAATTTCATGTGATGCATGCTAGAAACATGGAGGGTATGGAGTTCTCTGCTTACCAGCTAAAGGATGTGGTGTATCAGTGGAATGAAAAATAGGACTAGTCTAGGGGTGATAATGTTGAGTTTGCTTTGTGGAATAATTTCTCTAGTGCCTTTCTTGATTGCTTTTTTCCTCAAAAGTTAAGGAAGGCAAAGGCTGAGGAATTATAAATTTGAAGTAAGGTAGGATGTCGGTAAAAGAGTATGCCTTGAAGTTTCATTAGTTATTGCGTTATTCTCTTGAGTTGATGCCTAGCATGAGGACTAAAATGAGGAAGCTTACCTTTTGGTTGTCCTGTGAGTTGATCTTGGAGAGTAAGGCTGCCTTGTTGATAAAATATAGATATCTCTAGACTTATGGGGTATTTGAAACAAGTGAAAGAGGAAAAGAAGAAGAAAGCAGAGATTTGTGAAAGGCAGAATAAGAAGTTTCTCTATTCAAATCGGGGTGGAGGCTAGTAGCATAGTGGTAGAAATGGTGGGAAATGGTATAAAAAGAAGTGGGGCAATTTTGGTTCGTACTCTACAGCTAGTGCTTCTTATCCAAAGTCGTCGGGTGATTGTCATTCTCAGTACGATAGTGGGTTTAGGGCCCCAGGAACCCAGTTTTAGGCTAGTGGGGCTTAGTCAGCTCTATCGTATCCTTTTTATAGATTTTGTGGTCAGGCGCACCGTGGTGTTTCTAAAGAGAGGAGGAATAAGTGTTGTAAATATGGTCAAACTGGTCAATGCAGAGGGATTATCCTTCTAAGGTTTCTTTTAGGGAAAATAAGATTCTTGTCTCTGCTTTATAAGATCCCACACCAAAAGGTGTTGCTTCTATTTTTGGCTCTAGCACTGGATAAAACCGTCTATATGATCTTTCCACATGCCAGGATTCTGAAGCGTCTCTTGATATTATTACTGGTAAACTTAAACTCGTCTGTCATGATGTATATTTTCTACTTGATCCCAGGTACACTCTCTCTTATATGACCCCTTATGTGGCTATCTATTTTGTTTTGATCCTCAATGTATTTCAGATAATTTTTTTATGTCTACCCGAAAGAGTGACTCCATTATGGCTAGAAGGGTCTACAGGGGTTGTGTGATATTGGTATATACTAGAGAGACCTTAGTGGTTCTGATAGAGTTGGACATGTTAGAGCTTGATATGATTTTAGGGATTAATTTGTTGCATTCGTGGAATGCTTCAAATGATTATCAGATTCAAAAGGTTATTTCCATTTCCTAGATGAGCCAGTAATTTAATGGGAAGGTAGTTCCCTAGTACCCAAGAAAAGGTTCATTTTGTATCTTCAAGCCTAAAAATTGGTTTTTAAAGGGTGCATCTATCACTTAGTACATGTTAAGGATTCTAGATCCAAAGGTCCATCCTTGCAGACTGTCCCTGTGGTCTATAAATTTCTTGAGGTATTCCCTGATGATGTTCCTTATGTCTCTCCTAATAGAGAATTTGATTTTATGATTGATCTTCTGTCGGACACTCGTTCTATTTCTATCCCTCCTTACAGAATGGTTTTGTATGAGTTGAAAGAACTCAAGGAGCAGTTAAAGACCTTAACAAGGTTTTATCCACCCTAGTATGTCTTCGTGGGGTGCTCTTATTGTTTTTGTATGTAAAAAGGATGGGTCCCTTCAAATATGTATTGATTACTACCGATTGAATAAGGTGGCCATGAAGAATTAGTATCCCCTTTAGAGAATTGATGACCTATTCAATTAGCTCTAGGGTGATAAGTTCTTTTCTAAGATTAATCTTCTATCAGGTTACCATCAGTTAGATATTAGGGAGGTGAATATCCCTAAGACTACTTTTCAAACCCGGTATGGTCATTTTAAGTTTTTGCTAATGTCCTTTGGTTTGACTAATTCCCCAGCCGCATTTATGGATCTTATGAATTAGGTTTTCCACTAGATCTTAGATTTGTTTAGGATTATATTTATTAATGATATTTTGGTGTATTCGAGGAGTGAGATGGATTATGTCAATCACCTCTGTCTTTGTTGCAGACCCTTAAGGAGCAACAGTTGTATGCAAAATTTTCCAAGTGTGAGTTCTGGTTCAAAGTTGTGACTTATCTGGGTCATGTTTCAACTAAAGGGATCATGGTAGATCCACAGAAGGTTGTGGTGTTTAAGAAGTGCCCTAGACCTATGACTCCATTCGACATTTGAAGCTTTATGGGTTTAGCCGTCTATTATAGAAGTTCTGTGGAGAGTATCTCTTTTATTGCTGCCCCATTGACTAAGTTGACCCAAAATAAGGTGAAATTTTTATGGTCTAATACTTGTGATGGTAATTTCGAGAAGTTAAAGGATAATTTTACTTTGGCTCTGGTCTTGATGATGCCTGAGGGAACTTATAGTTTTGTTGTCTATTATGATGCATCTCGGGTGGGACTGGAGTATATGTTGATACAATATTGCAAGATGGTTACTTATTCCTCTAGGTAATTTAAAGTCTATGAGAAGAATTACCTAACCAATGATTTAGAATTATTAGTTGTAGTGTTTGGCTTAAAGATCTAGCGATACTATTTTATGAAGTCTATGCTAATATTTATTCTAATCATAAGAGCCAGCAATGCGTGTTCACTCAGAAGGAGCTAAATCTCAGGTAAAAGAGATGGATTTAGTTTCTAAAGGACTGTGACATGAGTCTACACTATTATCTAGGTAAGGCTAATGTGGTTGATGATGCTCGTAGCAGGGTGTCCATGGAAAACTTATCTTATGTGGATAAAGACAAGTGGGATTTAGTGAAGGATATTCACTGTTTAGATAATATTTGAGTTCTTCTTTTGGACTTTGAAAATGGTAGTGTGATTGTTCAAAAGGTGGGAAAGTCATCTCTTGGTGCTAAGGTGAAGGAGAAGCAGATGTTGGATTCTCTCTTGATGCAAATTAAGAATGATAAAGGTACGAAGAAGGTGATGGTTTTTGATATTGGTGGTGATGGTATCCTGTGGTACCAAGGTAGATTATGTGTTCCCAATGTTGATAGGTTGTGAAGGAGGATTTTGGCCAAATATCATAAGTTGTGTTATACAATTTATCCTGGTTCGATAAAAATGTATCATGATCTTAAAGAGATTTTTAATGGAATAATATGAAGCGAGATGTGGCTAATTATGTGTCTAAGTGCATGGTATGTTAGCAAGTGAAAGTGGAGCGCTTGAGGCCCGATGGATTGACTCAAGAAAATTAGTTGCTGGTGTGGAAATTGGAGATAATTAATATGGATTTTGTTACTAGTCTTCCATGGTCTCGCTAATAATTTGATTCAATTTGGGTCATCGTATATAGGTTGATTAAGTCTTCTCAATTCTTGCTAGTGAGAACGAATTTCACTTAAGAGGATTATGCCAAGTTGTTCATTGAGGAGATAACAAAGTTGCATAGTACTCTAGTTTCCATCTTATCTGATCTGGGTACTTAGTTCTCATCTCACTTATAGAGGTCATTCCAGTGATTTTAAGGACTAAATAGATCCTTAGTATCGCTTTCCACCCATAGATGGATGGCCAAGTAGAAAGGATAATTTAGGCCTTGAAAATATCCTTCTAGCTTGTGTTTTTTATTTTGGTGGTAGTTGGATTGACCATTTGCCTCTCATAGAATTTTCCTATAACAACAGTTATAACACCAGCATTGGTATGGCCCTTTTTGAGGCCTTATATGGTAGAAGGTGTAGGTCTCCTATCGGGTAGCTTGAGGTCGGTGAAAATAAGTTATTTGGTCCGAATCTAGTTCACCAAGCCATGGAGATCGTGAAGGTAATTTGGGCTAGACTTACAATCTCCCAAAGATACCAAAAGTCCTACGCAGATATGAGGCAAAGGAAGTTGGAGTTTAGTGTTGGTGATTAGGTGTTTTTGAAGGTATCCCCCATGAAGGGAGTGATGTGTCTTGGTCAGAAGGAGAAGCTCAGTCCCCGTTATGTCGGTCTATAATTAGTTTTGAATCGGGTTTATAATATTGCATACGAATTAGAGTTGACTTCTAGTTTGATGTTGAGAAAGTAAGTGGGTGATCCTTCGATGGTTGATCCTTTGGAGGAGGTGGGTATTTTTGATTCCTTGTCCTACAAGGATGTTTTGGTTAAGATTTTGGACCGGCAAATCCATTGGTTGCGAATGAAGAACGTATCTTTTGTAAAAGTTCTTTGGAGGAAACAAATGATTGAGGAAGCTACTTGGGAAGTCGAGAAGGACATAAAGTCCAAGTATCCGTTCTTACTCCCCATTTGGGAAATCGTGCTTGAGGTATGTGTATTCCATAACATCTTTGTTTTCTAACTTTGTTAAAGAAAATTATGATTTCCCTAGTATCTTTTTTTCTATCTTTGTTAAGGGTAAGTGTGGCCGTGTTTTGAGTCAAATCGTGCTAATAATTCCTTGTCCTTTCATTCGTGGACAGATGATCTGAAGGGGTAGTATGTATTGTTTTGGGTTTTTGGTCCTTGAAAATTTCTAAAATTTTATCCGCACTGTCCTTTCTACGAATCCCCTAATGTGTCATATGGTGTCTTGACGGGTCATGTGACCCTAGTCATAAGGTTTCTAATGAATGGTGCTTGAGTTGTTATCCTGAGTTTGACTTGGCGATACGATTCGTAGGGAGTCTTGATTAGTCATTGGACTCAAACCATAACTAAATCAGTACATGTGTAACTAAGTTATGCTCTGAGTACGAGTGTCTTACTAAGAATCATACGGACATATTACGAGTCATTAGGTGAAAATTGTAGGATGTTCAGTGTTTACCCCAATTGGGTTTTGTATTTACTATGACTGGACCTTAAAGTCATAGGGTCACATTATAAGTCATATTAGTTGAGTCATAGGATTAACAAATTGTGAGTGCCTTGTATTTTACATTGGCTACAACTAGTGGTGACCAGTCATAATAAGTATATACGAGTCGTGAAGTGACCCACAGTCACTGACGACTAAATTTCATTTTTTAATTGAGGGCACTTTGAAAAATATGCTTGTCACCCAATTAAATCCCTACATTTATAAAGAACTTAAGAAGGTTTATATATTTTTTATAGCGTACTCAAACACCTCCAAAGATTTCATAAATTCTCTCAAGAAGACTTACCTAGGATTTTGAAGAAGTAGGTCATTCAAGGGCTCAAGGGTTGAATTCTTGCTGCGAAACTTGGTAATTTAGGCATGTTACTCTTTCCTCATTGTTAATTTGTTAAAATCATATATCTTAAAGTGTAATTTATATGGTATTGAGGTAAGTTTTGAAAACATAGGTTGAGGGTTTTTAATAACTGTTCTGTATGTGATATTTCATGTTTTCCCTGCATGGATTACATTTAAATGGTATTTAAAAAAATCAAATAGATCCATAGGAATGATGAATGAACTAAGGATTGTGATTTCCCAAACTTGTGGCTTTTGAAGTGGTTATGACCCCAACCCCATACTGTGAAATTTGTTTTGAATATGAAAAGTATGCATATTGAACTACTCTCAAAGTTATGCATAATTTGATAGATAATGAGGCATAATGGTTTTAAATTGAACCTCGTGGGTTTTGGAATGGTTATGACCCTAACCACATATTTTGAAATTAGTTTTGAACATGTAAAGTATGCATATTGAACTACTCTTGAAGTTTTGCATAATGTGAAGCTAATGAGGCATAATGGTTTTGAATTGAACCTTATGGGTTTTGTATTTTCACAAGCTAATGTATAATTGAACAAAAGGGGATTGTGATTTCCCCCAAGTGATTATAAATGGGGTGGCATGTTAAAGTTATCTTGAAGTATAGTTGGCATGACGATACCAGCAATGTATGCCTAAATGTATATCATGGTTCAACAACTGATAATGTATGTGCTAAATATTTAAATTAGGCTTTAATAAGGGTTGTGTAGATGAGTTCTGAAAATGTAGGTCTCATGGGGCCGACACCGGAAATCATGGTTGCCGATGCGGGGTCTAAATGACTTGGTGGTTTAAGTCCTCCTTAATAATTTCATATGATTAGGAGGTTCGAGTCCCCATATTATATTACATAATTTAGTGCTTATGTCACCTTAATATGTCGGGAGGTTGAGTCCCCCATAGTGCTTATGTATACTCTCTAGTTCGTGCAGCCATATGCATAGGACCTTACCAGCTGTGGAAGAGTTGGGCCCATATAGCCCTTAGGTTCCTTCTTATGTTATGGAGGTTGAGCTACATAATCCAGGCTAAAGTTTTAAAGTGCATGTTAAGCCTTGTTCCCTATCCCATCATATGATAAAAACATATATATATATATATATATATATATATATATATATATATATGCATTTGATTGTGTGCATTGGTTTTTGGTTTTGAATGATTTTGAATTGTTGGTCCATATCTCCGAGTTGCATTCTAGTGTTCACCCCACTAACCGTCTCCAAATATTGTATCCTCACGCGATGCAGGTATCATAGATACCTCTACTTTTCTTGTGTAGAGTTAGGCAGATCAGCTCCGTTCGTTGATTCATGGTGATAAAGTCGTGAGCATCCATACTTCAGAAGGCTTATAAATGTCATTAGTTCTTATTATATACAAGAGTTGAGAGTTTCATTATCATTTATATTATTATTTTCATTGTTATTATCATCTGTCAGAGTCGAGGGCATGTTCGGACCAAGACTGGTTTTTGATTCTCTAGTTAGAAGGATTTGTTGGATTACTGTGGACTTGCAATATTGGTTGTTTTTTTTTTGGTTGGTCGATGGTTGCCGGTTATAAACATATCCTTTATTCTTTAAGCTTAGTTTGTTATATATTCAGAATTCATCAGTCATTGGGGATATTGTTGTTTGGTTAGGTGCTCAAAGGTGGTCTCCAATCCCTAGTGGACTTGAGATACCCATCATGGCCAGGCCCTGGTTCGAGTCATGATAGGAAATAACTGGCCACAAAAGAAGTCCAAAAAGTTCCTAAAGTACAAAGCACCATTGAATGTTCAATTCTTTACTTTTTCGGGTGATTGTAAGAAGAAAGTTCTTAGTGAGCGTGAGTGTTTTCATTAGCTATCCCGGGTTATTGCAAAAGGTTTCCTTCTATGGGCCAATGGCATTGATCAAATCAAGAGGCAGGAACTTTCAATACAAGCTAAATATTGTCTTGGATTTGTTAGTAATCACCTACTTCCTTCACAGAATGACCAAGATGTGACTAGAACTTGAACTTGTTAGTAACCGCCTATTTCTTTCATAAAATAACCAAGATGTGACTATAGAGTGGGTTATCATTGTTAGATGCATTATGGATGATATTGTAGTATATCCTTAGGATTTGATTGTGAAAATGATCAACCTAAGGTCAAAACAACTGGGTACTTTTTGACCTGTCCTTCTCTTATTTTATTGATTTGCCTTAAGTATAAGGTTCCTTTCTTCTCCAAGATTGATCGAGGAGTTATATGCACTTGCGTGATTGACATTACATATTTCCACGATTAGGATAATCCTACTGGAATTAAAAGGAAAGCTTCGATATTAGTGAATTTGATTGTGGGAGATTTTCCTAGTTTGGAGGATGTGGATGCCCTTCGGGTTCCTTCACTTATTTCAAATACTCCCCAAACATCTATTGATGCTCCTTCTCCTTCGAGCACAACACTACCTCCACGATCTACCCAACCACCTCAGTCTTCTACTATCCCGTTTGACAAAGTTTCTTCCATGACTTTGGAAAAGAATAATACTCTTACACGATTGGTAACCGATATTCCCTAGTTTATTTAGACTGCTATTAAGTAGATCTTAGCACCTTTACGAGTCTGGATGGAAGAGTACAAGAAAATATTAGCCATAGTAGAGGCGATAGGGGACTATGAGGGGGTTGTTTCTTTGAGGTCTAATATAGACAACCCGTGTGTGGAGTTTCACTCCAGGCAACCTTATTTGCTCTTGATGAATAGATATAGCTATTCCTATTGATACTATAGGCCCAATACTTTATTTTTCTAATTTTCTTGGATATTATCACATTGATAATGAGGTTTAGGATTGATATTAGTTAAGGGTGTACTAAAACCCAATAATGTTGAGCTCATGAAACAATTATCCAGAGATAAGAAGTATGTAAGGATGGTTGGGGATATTTCTAGCTCTCGGCCTGTAGATGAGGTGCCTTTTGTTTCTAATGCAATTATAGAAGCCCATTCTGATAAAGCTCCTAGCATTCCTGTACAACCATTTATGGACATGGACCCAAGTTCCTAGTGAGCCACAAGGAGTCTTTACCCATTTTTTCTCTCTTTTTATATTTGCATTGACAAAAATGTAATGACATTTTGATGGATTGCATTGATATACTCTATTTTACATTCTAATATAGATTTAGATTTTTCCCTCCTGGGTCTTGTTTATTCATGATTGACGTTGATATGAGTTTAGCCCTTGTTATGCATATTGATGATGATGTTGGATATTGCCATCATCGGGCTTGTTATATGGGCTTGATTATGACGTGATACTCGATTGTGATTTTCT
The DNA here is from genome assembly GCF_002878395.1 of Capsicum annuum. Classification (NCBI taxonomy): domain Eukaryota; kingdom Viridiplantae; phylum Streptophyta; class Magnoliopsida; order Solanales; family Solanaceae; genus Capsicum; species Capsicum annuum. The sequence continues at coordinate 84,178,944 of NC_061122.1, forward strand.
TGGTATTGATTTTATAGTTTGGGTGATACTTATAAAGTTTCGTGTATTGTTTTTTTCTCTTTTATTAAATACGTGTCCAATAAAATTCAAGGGTTTTCTTCGAAAATTGATGCTTTCCTAAGGACAAAAATTTTGTGTTCTTTTTCTCTTTATTTCTTATCTTTATTTTAGTTCGTTTTCGTTGTCAAACCGGGTGATATTTCACCAGTGGTAGATAATGAGGCGATATTCTTAGGTGAAGTAGCTAGTATTTTGGGTCTAAAGTCAATTAAGAGTAGGGAAAAAGTTAGAGAAATTCTTTCAAACATCATTGGGAAACAATTTAATGGTTTTGAGAAAAACCCAAAAAATAGTTTTCTTTTAAAAATAGAGAGAAGAGGTTGATGAGCTTTCTCTTGATTTGAGACTATTAAATTAAATTTTTGGCTCTCTATTTACAAGGATGAGTCTTTGACTCGGAGAAGTTTATTAAGTTCAATTCTCAAATTGGTTGGGAGACTAGCTTTTTACTCTATTAGTATAATGCCTTGTGTGTGGAGTTGTTTGAATAATTCATGTACATAAGTGTAGTCTAGAACTTGACTAAGTGTATTCAAAGCAAAATCCTAGGCAAGCATTATTTTGAGGATGACCCGAGGCCATTTTTGATCGATCACATAATCAATATCCAACCTTAACATTGTTCCCTAACTAATCTTTTTGACCCTTTGCCTATTTTTGTTTCTTCTTTGAGTGATAACCATACTATGAAACCTATGCCCTTTTTAAGAATTCTTATTTGGCACATACCCTCCTTGAATACATTGCATGATTCCAACATAAAAAATATAGGCGAAATCCTAAGTTTGGGCGGGGGAGGGAGGTAATTATGATATTGATTTAGGGGTGATTCAAACTGTTAGTTTGGGAGAAAATTGTGACATATTAGAGTAAGTAAAAAAATGGTGAATTCTTGGTTGTCTAATCATGTGCTTATGAGACAAGAGGTACTAGAAAACAAAGTTGAATAGCCTAGCCCATAGAACTTGTAGTGAAATTATACAAATGATAGGCCATGGATGGCTAAAGGTTAGAACGTCTCTTGAAAGAACCAAAGAAGTGAAGAAAAAAAGTGGTGTATTGAAATTGTATGGAAAATGTGAGACTAGAGGTTAAGGGTAAACAAAGAAAAGAATTGAAGGTGAATAAGGTGGGAAAATCTGAAATTTTGGGGGTAGAAAGTAATAAGCAATTGTGTTTGAGGAGGTCTTTTAGTCACTTGATCTATACATTCCTTACTGCACCTTAACCTTCATCTAAGCCTACAAGACCTTGGTGATTCCAATCTTGGAAAGTCTACATTAGTGGTGAACAACACGAAGGGAAAGCCTATGGTTCTATTCTTTGTACTTGAATTTCTTTGTGAAAGTGAGATTGAATTCTTTGAATATTTGAGCTCCCTTGACAATTGAAATGTCTTTTGTGTGTGGAGCTAACTCTTACGTGGGAGTGGCATCGATACTTTGGAGTGGATGGTGATGTATTTCTCCCGATTTGGGTAAATGAGCAAAGTAAGTTGCATCATGAAAATTGATACAATCTTTGAAGATTTTGTTTCACATCTTGAGAAGCATATTTTATTTGAAAGGTTCATTTAATGTTATTTAGCATCCTTGCTTCATAGAACCGTACGTATTGAATAATTTTGTTGTCATGACATGTTTGAGGGATTTTTTTGAGCTTTGTTTGACTAGATATATAGTATACCTTTATTTTGGATGGTTTTAGGATCATGAATGCCCTATCTCTTTGTAATTATTCTTGATTGCTTGAGTACAAGCAATAGTTTAAGTTTGAGGGGTTAATAAGTCGCCAATTTGGAGACTTGTTAGAATTTTTTTAAGCTTAAATTACCATTATTGGACACTGAGTCAAGGTTATTATCATGTTATAATGCGTATTTGTGCAGTTAAAGGTTGAAAATAAAGTTGATCAAGTAATTTAAGGTCAAAATGGGAGAAACTGAGCTTAAAAGTTCACTTGGGCTTGTCGGGAGCCACCTGTGCATGCACATGAGGGATATGCATAGGCAGGTGGCTGATTTGGAAGAAATAGCAACCTACATGAGTGACCTACGCGTGCAGGTTAGCGACATGTGCCGGCAGGCCACTAGTGCGGTGTCATTTTAGTGATTTCACTAGAACATGAGTTTTGGTGTTAAATATGGGGTTTTAGCTAAAATCCATCATTCTTGTACTTTGTCAAGTTTAGACATATTAGAGTGATATTTGAAGTGAGAAATTAGTGGTTTCAACTCAATTTTTATTGAATTCGAAGCTTGAATATTGTACTAACTTGTGATTCAATTGACCAATTTAGAGAGAATTTAGGTATATCTCTACTTTCTCTCTCTAATTAGCTAATTTCTTATCTTTAGGTTATGTTTGAATAGATTGTGATTATTGTATCGATGTTTTTTATTTGTCTTCTTAATAAGCTAATTGATGTGGATTTTGCATCTATTTTATGTTTTAATTAAGGATTAGATGTTGCAAACTCTAAATACCCTCGAAACCTTATCACCCTTGACAAAGCAGGTGAGTGAGAGGAATAGGTGTGAACAATAACTTGAATTAATGCATTTAATCGTATCTCTTTGACATAATGATACTAATTGAGGAAATAGATTGTTCTATTAACTACACTTATGAGGTATTCGAAAAAACCTATTCGTAATATTTTGGTGTTTGATTGACAAATTGACACTAAAAATCCAAAATCTGTCCCACCCATGAATTTTAGCTAAGGCTTAAGTCATCTACAACCCTTTAAATTTGTTCGCATAATTCACTTAGACACCTTAACTTGGTCTTGTACCTATTGAACACCTTTATCACTCTAAATTTGAACCATTTAAACACTATTTTGACAATCAACTAAATATATAAAATGGGTGTGATGCACTCGCGGTGACATGGCAAAATAACAAATGAAATGATGATATTTGACTTATGGATCAAAAAGAATATTCAAAATAAATTGTGAAAAGAAAAAAAGAAATATATTTAGAATACATTAGTTACCTAATTTTATAAAGTATTTTGTATTTATACATACATATATATATATATATATATATACACACACATAATTATTTTAGAAAAAAATAGATGATATGCTTCCATTTATCCCTACCCCCACCAAAATAAACTTAGCTATTGTCGCCGTTTCCCTCACTCTCACCTTCTTCCTCAAACGCCAATCAAGATTCATTTCTATTTTTTTTTCTTTTGTTGTGGATTATTTAGGATTTAAATTATTTAATAATTTCAAATTCGTATGAATCTTATCAGAGGAAAATGGAGTTTCGTGAAAGACTTTTTCTCCCAATTTATGATGAAATTCTTTTCTACAGATTTAACAAAAGTCTTTTCAATCAACTCTTTTAATGAAAAGCTTTAATTGGCCAGGCATTTATTTGGTGCTTTCTCGGAAAAGATTATGACAATGACGACATTAGTGATGGCAGAATGATAGTAGGAAGAAAAAATGAAGAAGAATGAATGATAAGGGGAAATGGGATAGTGACTAGTTGTTATGACCTAAAATGCAAAAGGTCTTGATGACACCTGTCACGACGAACATTGACAAGTAATCCTATTACCCAAAATGATACACAAGGTGGAAAAGATTATAATAACCCCAGGGTAAGGCCTCTAGAACGAAGTCGAACCATATAAGTA